>NC_056737.1:190153731-190453731 GCF_019279795.1 Protopterus annectens
GTCCGAAGCGTAACGGGACTGCTGAGACTTCTGGAACCACATCATCTTTTGTCCTCGCTGGTTCCTGGAAAAGGACCTTTGAGGAGCCGAGAAGTGGATTCCGACGGCAGACAGCATCTTCCCGTCTTTCTCGCTCTGGATCAATGTATTGCGGATAGTCTTGCCACACAGGGTAGAACAGAAGGGAGCGTTCGCAAAGGATGCCTTGAAGGGTTCCGCAAAGTCGGAGCCAGGCGTGACGCCGTAAGGCGATGCCTGGTCCGCTGGCTCTAGCGGCCCCTCCGTGGCATGGGAGAGTAGCCGCATAGATGTGTTCGATACAGATTTCAGAGTGGCCATGCGAGTCGAGAAGGTCCGTTTGTCCTCGGCCGACATGGACTCAGGGGGAGACTCAGCATATTCCTTCACCAGATCCCGCTGAAGCCTAATCATATGGGCCAAGTAATTCAGCGCCCTTATGGAAAAGGTAGCCGAAGCAAACATCTGCTTTCCGATACGATCCATCGTCTGAGACTCCTTATCAGGAGGATGGACCGAGGAACTATCCTGTGCCAGTTCCTTCTTGGTGGCAGCCGCCACCACCATGGCATCTACCTGGGAACCTTTAGTCCACGCTGTCCTATCCACAGGGGGACTAAGGATCTTATCTGGTCTCCTGGGGATTGACTCTACAGTGTCCGGCTCCTTCCACGCCCAGGTAGTAATGAGGTCTACCAGGGGGTCGGCCGGAAGGGACACCCAAGAGGTAGACGGGCCTACGTCAAACGCCTCCAGAAACACCGACTCATCCGAGGAAGGCTTTTGGACTGACCACCCCCCTTTTAGGCGTAGCATTTCCATAATGTCTCCATAGGAGACGTCCTCGGGGGGGGTGACCTGGGGGAGCCTTCCCCTTCCTCTAAATCGGTGTCTTCCGTGAGAGACTCGGGGGAGTCCAAGTGCCTCCTCTTACACTTGCGTTTGTGTGGGACCTCCTCGGTAGGACTGTCCGAGGAGGGCTCACCAACAGGGTCATGTTCCTCCAGTGGAACTGGCTGGGGAGTCGACACAGGCTGTCCCTGGGGTCGGATGATGGAAGACAAGCCTGTCTGTGAGGGAATGTTGGCTGGATCCGCAGCATGAGCGAGGGGTCTCGAACCTCTCGAGAGAACCCTCTCCACCACGCTGAATGCCGAAGGTGAACCCCTCTCTCTGGGTTCCATGAGCAAAACCCTCGGATCCAACGCGGGGATCGGCGTCGGAGCCGAAGCGATTGGACCCAAAAGGGAAGTGTGCTCCGACCACAATGGAGCCAAAGACACACTTACCCCCTCGGATCCAACGCACAGCTCTCGGCCCCGAGAGCTCGGATCCGAAAAGGGATCAGACAAACTCGAGGGCATGGCCGACATCTAAGTAGCAACTACTATCGGCTTCGACTCCCTGACTCCGAGACTGCTCGGATCCAACAGCTCCGAAACCCGATAGTGGATCGGAGAAGGAGCTATGGGGGCAAAAAATGGGGCAGGAGCACTCCCATCTGTATCTGGGCTTGGAGAAAGCCACGCATCATCCGGTCAATGTCAGCGTCTGAAAGGCTTTGTGTCGACCTAGAAGAGGCCGCCGCGACGACCTCGAAGATGGACGGGGCTCCTCCGTCGAGAAATGTGGAGAACAGAGCCGAGAGGGGGAGGACCCGGGAATCTTCAGGGGAGAAGAGAGCTGTTTAGCCGGCGAGGCCGAGGGGGTTGAGTTGGCCCGCCGCTTGTGGCTCCTATGTTTCTCTCTATCCCTCTCTCTCTTTCTCCCTCTCTCTCCTCTCTTTTCTCTTGGAGTCCTTCTCTCCCTGGGAAATGGTGGGAGGCTGATTCCCAGCCAGGGGAGATAACACAGCTGGCTGAAGAGCCGCAGCCGCGGCTGAGGCCACTGAGGGAGAGGACGAAGAAGCAGAATTGGCAGGTATAATACCCGCCAGGATCAGCTTGTTCCTCCTATCCCTCAGAGCCCGGGGGTTAAAGGCTGCGCAAATATGGCAGCCCGATGCTAAATGCTCTACCCCAGGCAAATAATGCACTGAGTGTGGCCATCGGCTGGGGAGAGCTTATGGTCATACTCAGAGCACTTGGAGAAAATGGCATTAGGGCCTTCGGCCATAACAACCACACACACACAAGAATAAGGGGAAGGGGGAATATACTAAAACTAAGCTAGGCTAATGGGTTTAAACAATCACAAACACACATCTCTCAAAATTTTGCAAAAATTCAAGAAATTACACAATACTCACTACCTAACCGTAACTCGTGCTTGTTAAAGCCATGGCAAATGAGATCAGAGGACTGGAAGGAGGTAACAGGGTATTATGGGTAAGGGGGAGGAGCTTGGAGTTCAGATCTTTAGCCGGGAAAGCTGCCGGCTCGGATCCAGGTCAGATCCGATACCCACAGGTTGCTGAGCAAATGAAGTTAACTACTTCAGATCAAGAAGTAAATTAAGAAGTGAAAGTCCTGGTGCTAACAGTCATGCAGATGATTTACTAATTATTTTAAGTAATAACATTTAGGTGAAAGATGCAACAGTGGTGGTAGAAAATAGTTGCTTAAGGTAGGAATAGTGTTAATAAGGAAAAAGATGCAGGTTATGCAGTTATGTTTTACTGGAAATAAGATTAGTATGTTGGGGTGAAATAAAGAAAAGAAAGTGTAAATCAGTGGAATTAGATACTGCAGGATAGAAAGGAAACAGGGCAGTGGAAAACTTGTGTTGTCATATAAAAAGTAAGTATATATAACAATGCATACCTACTGGGTATATCAAAATAAAACAGTAGAGCTTTATGTTCTCAGACCACCCTGGTAAGGTCTGACCATATGATCATAAATCAGTCTCATTCGAAGTAATGATGAAGAAGACTTTGTGAACATACAAGAGATCATATGTACTGTACTAGAAAAAGAGTTGGTTTAGCTAAACATACCCTATCAGAAGGTGAAGCACATCTTTTTACATTTCAGGTCATATATGAAAATATTAGGTTGGGAGATATTTATGCTCTTACTGATATGGCTGAGATGAAATGGATTTTTAGATTAGGAGCACATTTAGGTTCCGGTCTTAATGGTACAGTTTCTATTAAACCAGCACTGAAAGCACGTAAATTAACTAAAAAATGATATTTGTTTTTTATAAAATGTATGTATATATGTGTGCATTTATTTTAAGTGTGCAGCACTTTAAATATTGCTCATAGTCTTAATGAGATGAGAGTTTTTATTGGTCGATTTGAATTTTTGGAATGTATTTAATGAAATTTTCAGTTGTATAGTGTTGTCTGATGAAGCACCTTAGTGGGTGAAAGTGCTTACAATATTAAAGTCTGCTGATTTTATGTTTATTGACTGCCTTCCGTGTTTCTGCACAGTTTTTTGCTTTAAGTTTTGTTAGTCTTTTGTGACTGTGCAGTTCATCACAGAGTTTCCTTGCTTTTACTATAACGACCAAAACAGAATGACCAGTGAAAAACAGCTCTACTTTCCAAACACTTTTAATCACAGAACACACTTCTCTTAGCACCTCGGCCGTAGCCTTTACAGAGTAAAAACTTTCATTATTAAAAGGTTTCTTATTTATACACTTTCTGTTAATTAATTAATTAATTAATTAATTAATTAATTAATTAATTAATTAACAAACAATTAAGTTATCACAATTATCCAATTCTCTTCTTAAAGTTAAAAAAACATTATATAAAACTATGCCAATTGCATTCCTTATTCATACCCTTAGGTATGAGTGTGTCATATTTCATTATTAAAATAGATTCCTTCTGTCTCAACACATATTTCAATAACTCTACATTTCCATATTGTAATATTACTTGTTCCAACACTGTTGCTTTCATGGTATTTATATCACCATTATGTTCTTTATTAAAGTGTTCAGCTACAGGACTGAGAATTTTATTATTTCTGATGTCTCTCACATGCTCTTTTATTCGTTCTGCCAACGATCTTTTTGTTTCCCCTATATAACATTTATTACAAGGGCACATTAAACCATAAATCACACCTTTACTATGACAAGAATACGTTCCCAGTGTATTAAATTTCTTTCCCCCTATTTTCTCTATTTCTGTTATTATATACTGGCATACAGAGCATTTACCACAGGGAAATGTTCCTTTTGTTTCCACATTCACCAGCATTTTCTCTATAGGTCTTCTATATTTTGCATGCACCAGAAAATCCTTTAAACTTCTTCCCCTTTGGTAAGAAATTCCTAACTCTATTTGTGATAATGATGGAACCTCCCTTCTAATTTGTTCCCAGTATTCCTTAACCACTTCTGTCAATCTCTGAGAAAATAAGCTATATTTAGTAACAAAAAACATGTTCTCCTTTCCAGATGTCATTTCTACAACTTCTTTTCTTTTTTTATATCCACCTGCATTGACTCTTGTCCCTTCTTGTTTTTTATTAAATATTTTCTGCACAGTTTTTTGCTTTGAGTTTTGTTAGTCTTTTGTGACTGTGCAGTTCATCACGGAGTTTCCTTGCTTTTAGACTCTCTTTCTACCACTGTTAACAATGACTCCTATACAGAGGTATACACAAATGCTCTATGTAAACACCTATAAAAAATGTACAGACTTGTCTGTACCTGAACAGATCAAAACAAGGTCCTCACAAAAAAAAAACACCCTGGTGGACATCAAGCATAAACATGTCATATAACAAAAAGAAGAAACTAATGTCTAAGAACAAGAGGGAATTGACTCAGCAGAGGAAGAACACCCTCCACCGTTTGAACAAGCAAATTAGATATCTTGTTAAGTCCTATAAAACCAATTATGAAGCTAAGCATAATCACAAGGTATTCTTTAGTTACATCAGAAATCTAAAAGGGAAGGCCCACCTTTGTGCCAATCTAGTAGTGGACGGTACCACTCACACTGACCCTGAGGACATAGCCAACCTGCTAGCAAACAGATTTGGTGTAAACTTCACCCCCCTGTCCCCACCAGACATACCCCAAAGCATACTATTTATCAAGTCCTCTACCTAGTATCTCCAAAGAGCAGGACATAACCACACTCTCCATGGCCACAACCACAGCCTCTATGGGGCTGGATAACATCCCAGGATGCCTATTAAAAGGTCTAAAACAAGACCTAGTGGAACCACTTGGCACTCTCTTCAACCACAGTCTAAGTACTGGCTTTGTCCCAGCAGAGTGGAAAACAACAACAGTAATTCCCTTGTACAATGCGGGTCAATCAACGTACTACAAAAAGGGCGTACACAGAAAAATGACTGATGCCAAAGCCACAGACTTAAACTAAATGCAAAAAAATGCATTATCATTCCTTTTGGCAAAGGGGAAGTCCCTCCAAATTACATTATTAACAGTACCCCCCACTTAGTTTAAACCCTGTGGTAAGAGATTTGGGAACACAGGTGAATAGCAAGCTTAACTTTAATCACCATGTGTCCACAGTGGTAAGGAAGGCCTTCTGTGTTGCACATGTCATAAGTAAGGGCATCACATTCACAGCTAAGGATGTTACAACTCCCCTGTAAACATTCCTTATCAGACCACTAAGAGTACAATGCTCCCTTCTGTATGTACCTCACCAAACACCTGCTGTAGCTGGAGAGATCTTAGAGGTTTCTCACAAAGAAAATTCAGAGCTCTCAACACATGATCTACATGGGCAGACTGAAGGCCTTGTCACTGTGCTCTGTATCTTATAGGCTGCTGAGAAGTGAAGTGTGCCTGGCCTTCAGAGCAGTCTTGGATGTTGCCCTAATGGAAATGCTGCACATCCGCAAGTCAAATGGGGCAAGATTCACTCACTATAGGGATCTTAACCTAGCTGCAACATTAATAGGACATGCTGATGCTGGAGACACAAATATGTCTCCCACAGATTGCCGATCCTCTGGAACAAACTCCAAATTCACATAAAACAGAGCTGCTCAATGACTCTATTTATAAATAACTTAGACAACTGACTACAGACCATAAATTTACCCCGGAGGTATCATCTACAGTGCAATGAAAAAGTATTTGCCCCCTTCCTGATTTCTTATTTTTTTTGCATGTTTGTCACACTTAAATGTTTCAGATCATCAAACAAATGTAAATATTAGACAAAGAAAACCCACTTAAACACAAAATGCAGTTTTTAAGTGATGATTTTATTTATTAAGGAAAAAAAATATCCAAACCTACTTGGCCCTTTGTGAAAAAGTAATTGCCCCCTAAACCTAATAACTGGTTGTGCCATCCTTAGCAGTAACAACTGCAATCAAGCATTTGTGATAACTGGGAATTAATCTTTCACATCGCTGTGCAGGAATTTTGCCCCACCTTTCTTTGCAAAATTATTTTAATTCACCAATAATGGAGGTTTTCCAAGCATGAACCACCTTTTTATGGTCATGCCACAGCATCTCAATTGGATTCAAGTCCGGACTTTGATTAGGCCACTCCAAACCTTCATTTTGTTTTTTAAGCCATTCAGAGGTGGACTTGCTGGTGTGTTTTGAATCATTGTCTTGCTGCAGAAAAGTACAGTTGTGTACACTTAACCATCAATTTAGATATTCGAGTGTATTCACTGTTGCAGTCATCACATTTGGGTTATCTGCCTGCAGGTAGCCCTCAGCCAGCATGAATACCAGAGTCTTGGAATTTCTGCGTCGGATGCTGTCGCTTCTTCCATGACGTCAGGTCATCAGGGGTATAAAACATGCAGTCGACGCCATTACATCAGTTTTTCTTGCCCCAGATGTCAGGTGCCCCCAAAGTAGAAAGCAATTACATGGTATGGAACACCCCCAGCAAAAAGCAAATACACATGACATAAGATATGCCAAACAAAAAAGATAGGTAGAAGTAAAGAGAAGTCAGGGAGCTGGAGGGAGGGTAACTAGGACTTCAACAGTGAATACACTCTAACATCTACATTTATGGTAAGTGTACACAACTGTACTATGTTCTTCATGTTTCACTGTTGCAGTCATCACATCTGGGTTGATTCCCAAAGCTAAGGAAGGATGGAGGTAGTTAAGAAGCATTAGGGCTGGCAATCAGGCCCTGTAAGACTGCTGCGGCAAATCCAGCTCTGGATTTAGAAAAAAAGTAAATTGTAATGCCTGGTGAAAGTGTGTACAGAGCTCCAGGTTGCTGCTTCCAGGATGTCCTTGGTGGGGACTCCCCTGCGGAATGTTATAGAGGTTGATGTAGCTCTAGTGGAATGTGTTCTGATCCCCTGTGGGGTAGGTTTCCCATGGTGTTTGTAGCAGAAATGGATGCAGTGTGCTATCCATTTAGAAATGGTTTGCTTTGAAATGGCCTTGCCTTCTGCCCCTGCAGCAAAGCTGACTAGCAGCTGGTTAGATTTTCTGAAAGGCTTAGTCCTGTCTAGATAGAACCTGAGCTGCCTGTGCACGACCAATGAGTGCAAGATCCTTTCGCCTTTACTCTGAGGATTAGGGAAAAAAGTTGGCAAATGAATGGATTGGTTTAAAGCCACACTAGATACCACCTTGGGCATGAATGATGGGTTAGTCCTGAGGGAAACCCTGTCCGCATGGAAGATAATGAAGGGTTCCATGGCCATAAGGGCCTGCAATTCAGACACTCTTCTAGCTGAAGTGATGGTTAGAAATAAAACTGTTTTCCAAGAGAGGAATTTTATCTCTGCTGAGGCAGCAGGTTCAAAGGGCGGAAACATGAGCTTTTCCAATACAAAGTTAAGGTCCCAGGCAGGAGTGGGAGCTCTCCTGGGGGGGGGGGGGGGGGGTCTTAACTTTTTGGCTCCTCTCAGGAACTGTTTGACCAGAGGATGAGAGAAAAAGGGGTGGCTCAGTATTATAATGAGCTGAGATGGCAGAGGCATGAATCTTAATGGAAGAGAAGGCTAGGCCTTTGTGGAGCATTTCTGTTAAGTAATCTAGTATATGAGGTAAGCTGGGCACAGTTGTGTCCATTCCCTGAGACTGGCTCCAGGAGCAGTATCTTTTCCACTTTTCCGAATAGGATTTTTTAGTACTAGGCCTCCTTGCCTCAAGAATGACATCCAGCACCTGCTTACTGAGAGTTGCTGGTGAAGAATTCAGGGGATGAGCCAGGCTGCTAGGTTCAGGATCTGTAGCTAAGGGTGCAAAATCGGGCCCTCCTGCTGAGACAGCAGGGAAGGGGTCTGAGGCAGGTGCCATGGTGGCACTACTGTCAGACTGCGCAAAAGAGGATACCAGTGCTGGCGTGGCCAGTGTGGTGCAATCAGGATTGTCCTTAGCTTTTCCTGTTTGATCTTTAGTAGAACCTTTGAGAGGAGGGGCGGGGGGGAGGCATAGATTGAGAGGCTTTCCCAGGTAAAGGACAGGGCATCCACTTTCCGAGCTTGGCTGTGGGGAGTTCTGGTACAATATTTGCTCAATTGATAGTTCTGAGGGGAAGCAAAGAGGTCCACCTCTGGTGCCCCCCATCTGTTCCTCAAAAGCTTGAATATTTTGGGTTCCAGTTTCCACTCATGTGGGTCCATGAGAATTCTGCTTAAGCTGTCTGCCAGTGAATTTAGTTTGTCTGGCAGGAACTGACCTTGCAGGTACACTTGGTTGCTTAAGGCTGTGTTCCACAGAGCCATGGCTAATCTGCACAATGGGTAGGAATGGGTTCCCCCCTGCTTATGTACCACATAACTGTGGTGTTGTCTGTCTTTCCCAATAGTTGTCCTGGAAGAATAAGGCCTTTGAAGGCTGTGTCAGAGCATTCTGTACAGCTAACATTTCTTTTTGATTGATATGCAGGTGCATTTCCTTTGGGCTCCATTTGCCTTGAATGGATTGTCCTTCCAAGGGTTTGGGCAGCAGGGGGTTGAGTGAAAGGGAGTCCCTTGTTGTGGTAGCAGGCCTCTTCCCACCAAAGGAACTCTGCCCTTAGGCAAGGAATGATAGGAATCATTGTTTCCAGGTCTTGAGAATGTTGACACCAGAAACTTTTTAAGTACCATTGGGGTTTCCTCATATGCAGTCTTGCATATGGAATTAGTAGAATGCAAGAGGCCATGAATCCTAGGGCTTGCAGTATTTTTCTTGCAGATAGCTAGGTTTTGGTGGCCAGTAGATTGAAGTAGTTTGTCAAATAAATTTGTTTTTCTGGATTGAGGAATGCCATCTGGGAAGTTGTGTTCAAGCTTGCTCCCAGGAATACAATCTGTTGGCTGGGTACCAGATGTGGTTTCTTTTCATTGATGGTGTACCCCAGTGAAGACAGAAGTCTCTTTACAAATGTCAGGTGTAGTAGTAGCAATTCCTGACTGTCCACTTGAATCAGGCAATCGCCCAAGTATGGGTAAATTCGAATCATTCTCTGCCTGCAATATGCAATGGCTGGAGCTAGGCATTTTGTGAATACCCTGGACGCAGTAGATAAGCCAAAGGAAAGTGCAGAGAACTGACAATGCACAGAGCCTGCTCTGAAACGTAGGTATTTTCTGATGGGGATGTGCAGATCAGCTTCTTTAAGTCTAGGGTTGCTAGACAGGAGGCCTTGGCTAGCATAGGAAGCAGCTGTTGGAGAGAAAGCATTTCAAATTTTGGAACCACCAGAAAGGTATTGAAAATAGACAGATCCAGGATAGGACACCAAGAGTTTTTTTTTTCTGGGTACCAGAAACAGTCTGGAATAAAAGCCTTGTCCCCTTTGTTCTGCTGGGACAGGTTGAATAGCCTTGACACTGAGAAGAGAAAATACTTGCTTTTGGGCCTCTGCCCACTGGTTTGGGGGGAGGTCTGGCCATCTGCATGGGGTTGGGAGTGAATGGAAGTGGAATCTGCATCCCTGGGAAACAATGTTTAAGACCCATCTGTCCTGCGCAATGTACTCCCAGTTTTTTGCATGCAGGGCAAGTTTCCCTCCTAAAGGTGCAAGTACTTGGGCAAGGCTTGGAAGAGTTAAGGATAAGTCATTGTGAGATTTTACCACAGGATGGCAGTTTACTACTCCCTGTTTTGGACGTGGGTGCACTCTATTGCTTAGATCTGTGCATAACCTGAGACTGCAGCCTTGCTGGTCTGCTTCCCTGGGTTTGGACTGAGAAGGTCTGGGTGGGACTGGAAAAGACCAGTTGTTTTGAAGGCCAATGCCTACTGAATCTAAGTGGCTGAACTTGTAAGAAATCTTTAACAGTTTGCACAGATTTAGCTTTTTCCTCCATCCTTCTGAGGACTTCGGCTTTATTGCCAAATAGACGCTCTTGGTTTAATGGTGCATCTAGTCATTTTGCTTTGACATGGTCTGGCAAGTTTTGTTCCTTAAGCCAAGCATGCCTTCTAAGAACAGACCCAGTGACAGCAGCACTGCAAGATGCTTCTAAGGCATCAAAACCACATTGCAAAGTATGTTTACCAACTTGGTTAGCAGAATGCATTAACTCTTGTAAATCTTTATGTTCTGCAGAATCAGGAATCAACATCGTTCTTTGTTTAATTAGTTCCATAATATGTTGCTGATACTTTAACATATGAAACTGGCAATTTAAAGCCCTGATGGCAAGAGTAGCAGAGGTGTATACCTTCTTACCCCATCTGTCTAAAGCCCTAGAATCCCTGTCCAAAGGGGTAGTATTTTTGGCCGTTGTAGCCTTAATGCCTTTAGGTCCCTGAGAAATGGTCTCTGGATCCACAGCAGGATTCCTAAAGAGGAATTTGTGGGAGTCAGGTACTCTATAGTACCAGTCAGGTTTCCTGGGAGTTGGAGGCAAAGTATCAGGGGTAAAGGCTGGATTCCAAGAAGACATCTACAATTTCCAGAACTGGAGGGATAGCAAGAGGCCTGTGCTGAGGCAAGTTTAAAAATTCCCTGAGTCTCTTTTTGGACTGAGAGTAGTCATAGATCTCCCAGCGGAAATGCTCTCTAAGGATATGCAGGGTTAAAGCAAAAGAAAAATCTTCTGGTGGGGAAGCAGAGGGAATGGAATCTTCTGCATCAAAATCCTCATAGGTAGATAAGGGTATGTCCTGGTAATCAGAAGGGTCAGATTTATCAGACTCCTAATTAGAAGAATCAGAAGGAAAATCAGTTCTTGGTCTTTTTGAGGGGAAGGCTGACTTCCCCTAATTAAAGTAATAAGGTCTTCAGCCATTCTAAGCATTTGTTTTTATGGCATGTGAGCCTGAGAATCTGCTTTGGTTGTCTGTTTCCTAGGCGTAGTGCAAACTTTAGGCCTGAAGTCGTCAGTTTAATCTGAAAATCAGTAGGCCTGAATACAATCTCAGAAGCCGGTGCCTGCACAGCGGCTCTGGACCCTTCCAAGGTAGAGACATCGGCAGGTTCCATAGTCGAAGAAGCATCTCGCGGCATACCGGACTCCGAATGGGTTTCAGTAGAGGCCTGCGAATCTGTAGAAGCGGGTATCACGGGCTGGGAAAGCGCCTCACTGAGTAGCTTAACAGTAGCGTCGTCGGCAGTTTTGGACCTATGCGGTCTGCCTCTGTCTTTACGTTTTTTTGGAAGATCGGTAGTCGGATGACTTATCGAAGCCATTTCAGAATACAGAGATAGAGAGCGAAAGAATTTAGTGACAAAAATAGCCCGACGACGAATAGTTTGGGTGTTGAACAAGGCACAAAACCGACAGCGAGGGACATCGTGGTCTGGGTCTAAACAGGTGATGCAGTAAGAATGAAAATCTCTGTGAGGTATTTGCTTTACACAGGCAAGACAATTATTAATTTTTTATAACATCAGTTAGAGCAAGAAAAAAGGATCCCCAATGGGGTACTTATCTTTTAGAAGACTTCAGGTCTGAAACTCGCAAAACGAAAATTTCAGGAGGTGGTCAACTGGCACTTGCGAACTGCTTCTGCTTTGGGCACCGCACGGCAAGAAAGACCAATGTAATGGCATCGGCTGCATGTTTTATACCCCTGACGACCTGACGTCATGGAAGAAGCGACCGCATTCGATGCAGAAATCCCAAGACTCTGGTATTCAGACCGGCTGAGGGCTACCTCCAGGCAGATAACCCAAATGTGATGACTGCAACAGTGAAACACGAAGAACATCCCAAGTGTGCTTCAGCTTGAGGTCACAAACTGATGGCTGGACATTCTCCTTCAGGACTTTTTGGTAGAAAGCAGAATTCATAGTTCCATCAATTACAGCAAGTCATCCAGGTCCAGAAGCAGCAAAGCAGCCCAACACCATCACACTACCACCACCATGTTTGACTGTTGGTATGTTTTTTTTTCTGAAATGCTGTGTTACTTTTATGCCAGATATAACAGGACGCACACCTCCCAAAAAGTTCACCTTTTGTTTAGTCAGTTCACAGAATATTTTCCCAAAAGTCTTCATGATCATCAAGATATTTTTTTTTTGAAAAAGGGAGTCGAGTCTTTATGTTCTTTTTGGTCAGCAGTGGTTTTCACCTTGGAACACTGCCATGCATGACATTTGTGCCCAGTCTCTTTCTTATGGTTGAGTCACGAACACTGACCTTATTAACTAACGCAAGTGAGGCCTGCAGTTCTTTAGATGTTGTTCTGGGTTCTTTTGTGACCTCTTGGATGAGTCATCACTGCGCTCTTGGGGTAATTTGTGTAGGCCGGCCATTCCTGGGAAGGTTCACCACCGTTCCATGTTTTCTCCATTTGTGGATAATGGTTCTCACCATGGTTCACTGGAGTCCCAAAGCTTTAGAAATGGCTTTGTAACCTTTTCCAGACTGATAGATGTCAATTACTTTGTTTCTCATCTGTTCCGGAATTTCTTTAGATCGCGGCATGATGTCTTCCTTTTTGGGATCTTTTGGCCTACTTCACTTTGTCTGACAGGTTCTATTTAAGTGATTTCTTCATTCAACAGGTCTGGCAGTAATCAGGCCTGGATATGGCTAGTGAAATTGAACTCAGCTTTCCCAAAAATGTGATTAACCACAGTTACTTCATGATTTAACAAGGGGGGCAATTACTTTTTCACATAGGGCCATGTAGGTTTGGATAGTTTTTTTTTTCCCTTAATAAATAAAATCACTTAAAAACTGCATTTTGTGTTTACTTGGGTTATCTTTGTCTAATGTTTAAATTTGTTTGATGATCTGGAACATTTAAGTGTGACAAACATGCAAAAAAAATGAAATCAGGAAAGGAGCAAATACTTTTTCATTGCACTGTATATGTTCCTCTTGGATAAGGGCAGTATGTACTGACCTCAGACTCGCTCTGCAAATATAGAGCATACAACTTGGTCAATAAGGAAGCAAGGGTATAACATGGTTAGGCTTATAAAGGCCCTACGGCCAACAGCCTAGTAACCTCCTACAAACCTATTGGTAAGCTTCTAGTTTACTTATGAACCAGTGAAATAGAAAGTTCACCTGGGGAGGCTGTGTAATATTTGTAGAGAGGAAGAAACTTCAAAACATGTTTGTCTTAGAAGTAAAATAACTGAGGGGTTTGAGAACTGTTACGTTTTTAAGAAAAAAAAACTTTGAAAAAATTAATAGAGATATCATAATATATGGATTTATTGTATAATAAAAAGGTGGTAATGATGAAATGAAAGTTAAAATTTGGTTAAGGCATAAGGGGGTGGGGTGGTAAAGACACAACATGGAAATATGTTCCTGGTTTTAATTATATGCATTTAAACTTAAAAATTGTTTGAAATGAAGGAAATAAATTGCTAAATGGTATTTGTGTGTATAATACTGATAAAATGTTCTATCAATAAAGCAGCCCCTACTTTTTTATAATTGCCATTGGATCTTTTACATTCATCTGAGCTACCACCAACCCAGACAGATGGACCCTTGGTTTTACATCTCATCTTAAGGACAGCACACTCAAGAGTGCAGTACCCCTCTTATCATGCAATGCAATTTCAATACTGGAAAATAAAATCCAAACACCTGGTATGGAAAGAGAACCCACAGTCTTCTGATTTTCCAGCATCAAAGGCAAAAATGCATTAGCTGTTTGGCCACTGACAACAGATGGATACTATACCACAAAAACTTATGGAAATGACAGGATAGAAAATCATCATCATTAATCTCCTTTATCCCCTTTTATTTTACATGAGTGTGGGTCTTGGTGTCATAACAACTGTTGTCAACTCTCTTCAGTGCAGTGTCACTCTCCACCTTTTTACAGCCATGCTCAAATGTCAAGGGTCTTCTTGCATGCAATCCATCCATTTCCTGCCTGGACATCTTAATGCTTTCTTTCCATCTTATTTCTCAAACCTATTTTACCACATTGCCCAAAAACAAAGAACAGAGCAAAAATATTATGTGTCTGCCATATGGTGTCTTGCTTACATCAGTTTATGGCCACTGTAGCAGACTGAGAAGAAAGTGCTTGCTTCCATGAAACATCTATGCACAGTATAATTTACTTGAGTTGAGAAAACATTCATGTTTGGGAAATTGCATAAATATTTAGTTGTCTTACTGGGGTATGAAAATAAAAGATGCTCAAGAAAATAATATGAAACCAACTGTCTTATTGGTGGTAAGTAACATCATTAGGTGCACAACTCCAGTTGGCTCCAACAATGATATGCAGCAAAGTAGATATGCCAAAGCTTTTCTGATTATAAGGTACTTTTGCAGCAGTTTAATTTCCAAATGACAAAATGTTAATAATGCTCTAAATTTCAGCACAGAAAAGCTAAGCCAATTATTTTACCTTGATTTTTTGTTGGGTCGATTCAAAAGTGCAACTCTTTGCTCCATTTCCCTAAAAAGGAAAAGAAAATATTACCAAACCGAAACTGCACTATATTGTTTTCAACTAATGTAAGAAACTGGAAAATGAACCTCCACCTTAAAATGTTCACAGTTCATACTTGTAAAAAAATAATTTTTCTTTCAACATAGTGCATGACACATGGAAGGTATCACAGCTGTGTTAAGGCAAACTCATCAATGCCTTCAGAATACTACCTGCATGACACAGCTGCTAAACACTTTTCCCTAAAGTACTTCATTAGAGATCCACACGTAACCACCTCATACCTCTGCTGTACCACTTCAGTGTTACTCTAGCAGGAAATGCTCTACTTATTATCAATGAATGATAACAATTACTGTAAACTAAACTACTACTGCTAGCTTATGTGACAGAAAAGCTTAAAAGAAAAGGAAAGAAAAGAAAAATAACACAACAGTTATAAACAAAGCAGCTATTAAAAAAATAAAGCAGTGCATTCTTTATAAAATACATGGCAAAAATTCCCATAAAAAAGTTAACCTTTCAGGAGTGGTTCAAGGAAGTACTACACCTCCTAAGCAAATTCCATGACATGAAGTAGGACGTTACTATTAAAAAAAAATAAAACAGTGCATTCTTTATAAAATACATGGCAAAAATGTCCATAAAAAAGCTAACCTTCCAGGAGTGATTCAAGGAAGGACTACACCTCCTAAGCAAATTCCATGACATGAAGTAGGATGTTACTGGCAATGTGTCTTTAGCTGGCTCAAAGTGAACACAGATAATCCCTAACTATTACCAAACAATGTGGGATTGAGACAGTTAGCCAGAAGATGCAAAGAGATAGTGCAAATGAGTTACCAATGTTAGTTCATCTATACTGGGGGAGACATGGCTCACTCCTGCAGCAATGGCCAAATCCAGATGCAGCACATGGACCAGTAATGTTCTCAGAGAGCAAACTAGCACTGCAGCAGGATTCGGGGTTCACTCATGGAAATATGACCAAAAATGCTGACCATGACTTGGGGCACCCACATCCAGAGGCCAAAACATTGACCTGTAAGGATGACAGCCTTGCTGCCAGCCAGCCAGCTCTCAACCCCTTCACTAGCTGAATGGCCATGGGGGGCAGGGGGCATGAAGGACCAATCTGTGACAGAAGTGAGAACGACTGTTGCAGATATAGGGCACAAAAAATTCCTTACCTCCACTGTTCTATTTTTTTTTCTCAACACAAGGAGAAAGTTTATTTACTAAGATAAAAAATACACCCTATGACTATAAAGAGAACCACATCAGCTACCACATTAATGCAAGCACTGATTACAATTTTAACTTTTACAAAACTGCGCCAACTTACTTCAAGAAGACTTCTGCAGCAGGGAACACACACAGAAGAGAGGTCAACACTTTACTTGATAAAGGAAGAACTTCAAGACCTTCTAACAGTAGAGCATACACAAAAATAATTTGTCAAACTCAGTGAAGCACACTGTTGTTACCAGTCAGCTATGTTCCTGAATGCCATGCTCAGTCATTAATACAGAAGTCATGATGCAAGGGTTCATACTAGCTCTCAAAAAACACTCATCAAAAAAGAACACTATGAAGATCAAACACTCAAAAAATAAAGTTAAAAGCAATTTCACTCAAAAGACAGTTACTGAAAATACAAACAATATAATAAAAGATGACTCTACGTCATTTCTCATGATGGGTAAAGCCTCCTGCACACAACACCCTGCATATTTCACAAACATAACCCTTACCAAACCGCTCTACTGGTGTAAGGGGAATAAAGCCAAGACTACAACCCAGGTGACCCATGTTCCACTAGCAGTATAGGTGCTGCTGAAGCTGTCATAAGGAGGACAGACATACTTATCTTTGGTGGGAAATGTTGGTCCAAAATAGGTGGTCCTATGCAGCAATCCTTCAGAGCAGGGGAGGGGAGGCCCTGGCATATGCATTTGGCTCACTGAGCCAAGAACATGGCCCAGACTATGACCCAGAAGACCAGTGCATGATTAGTGGAGTGGGTGCCGCTGCAGCTGGCATAAGAAGAACAGGCATGCCAACCCGGGGGGGGGGGGGTTGGAATATGGCTGTCCTATGTAGCAATTGCCTTACAGGAAGGGAGGTTCTGGGGCATACATTTAACTCACCAAGGTGGGAACATGACAGCCATCCTCATTAGGTGCACAGAAACATGGATGTGCATACGAAAGCATAATGGTCGCTAAAGGTGTGCAGGCTGTGCATCTCCAACCCAAAGGCAGAGGCTATAACTTAAGAACAATGCCCATGCTGGGCATTCTGGTATGTAACATTAAGCTTTCTCCAGCTGATGCCTCTGCAACAGGTCTTATACTTCCCTCTCAGGATGGCTGAGCCAAGTTTGACCACCAGCTCCCATCCTTCTCTAACCACCCCTCCAGAACCAGAACCACTAACTGAAAATAGTTTATCTGCAGCACATTCAGTACCCCAACCCTCTGTTTCATAATACTAGGCCCTATTTTGGTGCCTTTTTTCCCCCATTTTTAACCATAAATATAAACGTGTGTTTTTCATGACCCTTTCTCATTAAGAAACTAGGAAAATCTCTACAATCTGCTTCAAAATCATTCTGAAAGTGGAAAGGGAAAAAGTCTCACATAGCCAGCTCCACATCAAATAGAGAAGTGAGTTCAATTAGTGGGCAGGCAGTGGAGGGATGGCTGAAGAGGTGGGAATAAGCAGCACAGGATGAGAATGACATGGTGTAAGATTCTGCTAGAATGCAGAGCCACATCCAGCACCAGGACACCTAGGCAGCTGCCTATGACCGGTGATGGATGGGAATGTCAACAAAAAAATCTTCAGTAAATAAAACAAGCTGGAAGACTTCTGAAAACCACAGGAAGGCTTTAGGACCCCATGGGAAACTTTCTGAACAAAGAAGATCTTAAGTACCTTGCGAAAGACTTCTGTAGAGAACATCAAGCTTCAGAAACCTCAGTATTAATAAAAACTGGCTCCCTATTGAAATGTCGGCACTCAAAATGCCGAGTGCCGAAAAGCTGGAAAAAAGACTGAAAACCCAGAGAAGAGAAAATCTCAAAAAATGCACTTCTTCAAACTTCTTTTTTTTTTTTTGGGGGGGGGGGGGGGTTAGAACATACAAGTCCACTGTTCTGGATATTCAGTTTCTGCATTTTGGGACTCACTCCAGCAGGTTCTGACATTTCAAATGGTTAATGGAAAAACATCCCAATGTAAAACCATGCGAAAATGTGATTTAGGAAATCAGCCTCTGATTATGCCAATCCTGCCCTAGTGAACAAACGGAGATGCTACGGATGTGCAGCAATATACCAGGCCAACAAACAAAGGTGTGAATTTGAATATGCAGCAGCTGAAACAATGAGTGAATCATGTTTTAGTATATTAGCCATAGTGCAGCAATTCAGGATATTAGCCAGCAAAAGTGTGTGTGTGTGTGTGTGTGTGTGTGTGTGTGTGTGTGTGTGTGCGTTCATGCGCGCATGTGTGTGTTTGTGTACATGTGTGTAAAATGGCCTAGTTAAGGGGGCTGCCTAGTTAATTGAGTCTTGATTGTTGGGAACCAAATGCTTTAATCTTCCACGCTAACTGACAAACCTCCTTTACTTTATTTCGTTTTTTTGTAAAATCACTGTAATACAGTCTGTCAATGTCGGTCATAGAGCTTCATAGCTGTACTGTTCAGTACCAGTGGTACAACAGGTAGCATACTTGCCCTTTGGTGCAGAGGGTTGTGGGGTATCTTTACACATTAGGTAGACTGATTGCTGACACTAATGCGCAGCATAAGGGGGTGGGGGTTGTGCTGATGCACTCTTGACTGTGTCCTCCTTTGGATAACATGCTAAGTGACTATGAAAATGTTGATGGTTTGCCAAACATTCCCTATTGTATATCACCAGCACACCAATTTCTTTTTAATGCAACGGAGGCATTTTATTCTTCAAGGGCAGCAGGGACTGAATTCAAAGATAAAGCACTGAAATGCAAAGTTGTTTGGCAGCAGCATCTTCTTCATAAGTTACAGACCGCTTATGTGGAATTATTCACATGACTTTTACTTCTGCAGTGTGTGTGTATGTTGACTATTACTGGTGGATTATAATGAGAGAAGTTTGAGTGGCCTTTTACAGTTAAAATGTCCTGAAATTGGTAGTCGTGTCATTACTGGTTCATGTTTTGTTTCACTGCTTACTGAAAACATGTTCAAAATTATAAATTTAAAACTCACTCTAACAAGTGGTGCTGTCTTAAACAAAGAATGTAATTTAATGCAGTCAGGACAGTGAATCAAAGAAAACATACATTTATGCATGATTCTAAAATTGTGGTCAGGATGCCCATGGTTTGAAAACAGCCCAAAGGCACACTTAATCCACCAATGTCCACATGCATTTTCTCTGAATGTGGGTTTTAATGCAGTTTCAATGAATGTGAGTTTCAAGGGTAGAGAAGTTCACTGCTGCTCATGCTAACTCTGTTTTCACTGTCAGATTGTATTGTTTTGTTTACCTATCAGTGCCTGTGCTATAAAATTTGAAATAATAAATTAAATCCAAATATCTGTAATCACTGCAGAAGTAAAGAAGAAAAGAGAATGCAAACTAACAGGTTTGAACAGTGTTTTATGGTAACTGGGAAAAGACAGAGGCCAAGTAATGGGACACTGGAATGCTGCTTGGCAGGGATGCTGGGAGCTGCACATGCATGGGGGCCCAGATCCAATATCCAGCCTAGGGCCCCATTTACCATAATGTGGCTCTGCTGGAACGGCATCTGGTGATGGATGGGCAGTGCAGCAACCAGAAGGGGCTAGAATGAAAAGAGACTCCACCAAGCGCATGCACTTTAGTAAGGAGATTTGATGTCCACATAGAAGTGCACAGTGAACATCTGGTACTTGTGCACCGCTGAGGGGCTGGGAATGGGAATTACAAAGGATAACACTGCATTGAAGTCAATCTTAGGTCCCCCATGCAGTCTTACATAGAATAAAGCTGGACCTTCATTATGATGGGACAAAATGGCTCTGTAAGAATGCAGATGGTCAAACTTGCACCACAGGCCTAAAGAATTTTATCAAAAATGGGGTAAATCTTACTTGGTGATTGGAAAAAGTGATAAAAATTAATGATACAATCCAACAAACTGATGTGTCTTAAGTTTCAAACTGAAATAAAGTGCAGGCGTCATCACTTTTACAATAATCAATCATTTTGTATTTAAGACGATTCATTTTAAGGACTCCCTCCCCAACTAACTATATTATCATCACTATAAACTTTTATTAAAAATCATCATTTAACAGTCACTCTGCAAAAATCAGCTTCAGAGAAGAACAGCAGAGTAAGAAAAAATCTAACACTGAAAAACTAGGCTCAAAATAATTAGTGATAAACCTCTGGAAAAGCAAAAGCAACAAAAAACAAATGCTCAAAAGTTTTGTAAATAAGAAGTTATGTACTCACCATAACGTTCCATCTGAGTAGGTATCTTCATTTGTCTGCAACCTGTGGGATACGGATCCGATCTCGGATCCGAGCCGGCAACTTCTAACATAGCATAGATCCGAGCTCCTAGCTCCTCCCCCCTTACCCATAATCCCCTGCTTGCCCTAACTGACCTCAGATCAAGTTTGCCCCATAGCACAACAGATAATAGGTGTCCCAATGGGAACATATGCTGATAACACAAGAGCGATCCAATCGGTCAGGGGGAAGGAGGGGGGGATGGTTGCAGACAAATGAAGATACCTACTCAGATGGAACGTTATGGTGAGCACATAACTTCTTAATCTGAAGTAGGAACTTCATTTGTCAGCAACCTGTGAGACAGAGTCCCCAGCTACCTAAGTCTTGGGTGGCCTTCATGGAAGGATATTCCGGAGCACCGCAGAGCCAAAGGACGCTCTACCTCGGGAAATAACATCTATTTTATAACGGCTGATAAAGGTGTGAGATGAAGCCCAAGTGGCTGCGGAACAAATGTCATCCAGTGGAACCCTAGCCTGAAAGGCTGCAGAAGTGGCAACAGCCCTAGTAGAATGAGCACGGACTCCTTGAGGTGCAGGCCTTCCCGAACTCTGATATGCTAATAGAATACAACTCGAGATCCATCTAGAGAGAGAAACCTTCGGCAAAGGAGATAAACAACTGATCGGATTGCCTATGACCAGCAGTTCTGTGGATATAAAAACGTAATTGTCTGTGTACGTCCAAGGAATGAAGCTTGTACTCTCCTTTGTTATGAAAGTTAGGGAAAAACACTGGGAGATTGATGGATTGATTGATGTTCGCTTCTGAAGATACCTTAGGTAGAAAGGACGGATTGATTCTGAGGTAAACCCTATCCGGGTGGAAAACCAAATATGGTGGTTTGACGCAAAGGGCTTGTAATTCCGATACCCTTTTGGCTGAAGTTATGGCCACCAAAAATGCTGTCTTCCAGGAGAGAAATTTAAGATCAACCGTGGCAGCCGGTTCAAATGGGGGACCAGTCAAGGACTGCAAGACTAAGGATAAATCCCATGGGGGTACCACCTCTTTAACTGGAGGTCTAAGGAGGAAGGAACCCTTGAGGAAGGTCTTACACAGTTTGGAAGTCATAATAGGACCAGACTCTTGTCCTACATGATAGTATGAGATTGCTGCTAGCTGTACCTTGACTGTGGAAGAACTAGCCCCCTGGTGAAAGAGAGAGGTTATAAATTCTAGAATCGATGATATCGGGGCTGTGAACGGGTCTAAACGACGGTGTTTTGCCCAAATGGTGAAGCTTTTCCACTTACTCCGATAAACCTTCCTGGTGGAAGGCTTATGAGCTGCTACAAGAATGGCTTTAACCGGTGATGAGATCCCGGGAGTCCTTATGAGGAGTGGAACTGGAGCAACCAAGCCGTCAGCTTGAGGTTGACCAGATTCGGAGTTGGAAGACCGAGAGGATGCGAAATGAGATCCGGAATGGGATCCAGAATCCATGGTGGATTCACTAGGTGAGACCAAAGGTAGGGGAACCACGTCTGACGAGGCCAGAATGGGGCAATGAGGATCATTCTGCTCCCCAGCTGCCTGGCTTTCTGTAACAATTTCAACATCAGGGGTAGAGGAGGGTAAGCATAAAGCAGACCGGGAGGCCAAGCATGAACTAGAGAGTCTCTCGCGGACTTCCCGGAGGGGATCAGAGCCGGTAATCGTTGCATTTTGTGTTTGAAGGAGAGGCAAAAAGATCGCAACAAGGTCGCCCCCATCGGGCAAATACTTGCTCTACCACTCGGTGGTTGAGAGGCCACTCGTAGGGAGTCAGGATAGTACGACTGAGCCTGTCTGCTAAAAGGTTGGACCTTCCCGGAATGTGCGTTGCTATGAGAAAGCGGTTGGTGGAAATCGCCCATTCCCACACTCTCATGGCCTCGCGGCAAAGGGGATAAGACCTGGTTCCCCCTTGTTTGTTGATGTACCAGACTACCGACATGTTGTCTGTCTGTACCGCAATTGTCCCTACCGGAAGAGAGTTGTGTAGTGCTTGCAACGTCAAAAGCACCGCTCTCATCTCTAGGACGTTGATATGCAAAGAGGTCTCTACGTCGTTCCAAGTGCCTTGGACTGTTCTGCCTGAAAAATGCCCCCCCCCACCCCAGGCGAGAAGCGTCCGTGGTCACTGTGTCGACTGGTGGAGGTAGTGAGAAGGGACGGCCCGTGTGGAGGTTGGAAGACTGGAGCCACCACAGGAGCGATTTTCTGCAAACCTTGCTTAAGGAAACAGGGTGAGACAGAGGGTTGCAAGACAGGGACCATTGTACCTAGAGGGTCCACTGTAGAATCCTCAGATTCAGCCGGGCCAATGGTAGCAGAGGGATTGCAACCGCCATAGATCCTAGGGCCCTCAGAATCAATTCCGCCGAAGGAGTTTGCAGATGAAGAATGGCCTGCACGTGTAACATCAGGTTCCGAAGTCGGTCCGGAGTCAGGAACGCAAGCATCTGTCTGGAATCCAGACTTGCCCCTATAAAATCTAGTATCTGTGTAGGGGTGAGAGAGGATCTGGTCATGTTGATGGTTAATCCTAATAGAGGAGCCAGACCAAGAAAATAGTCCCTGCCTGAGCAAAGTAGATGCCTTGTTGGGGCTGTGAGGAGCCAGTCGTCCAGGTATGGAAAGACCTGAATTCCCTGGAGTCTCAGGTGAGCCGCTACTACCTTGGTGAACACCCTGGGGGCTGAGGTGAGACCGAAGGGGAGGACTCTGAATTGAAAGTGACTGGCTCCCAGCCGGAAGCGGAGGAACCTCCTGGAACGCCTGTCCACTAGAACATGATAGTACGCATCCTTGAGGTCTATAGAGCACATCCAGTCGTCCTCCCGCAATAAGGGGAGGACAGATTGCAACGTGACCATTCGGAACTTTTGTTTGGGTACCACCAGGTTTAGGAAAGAGAGGTCAAGGATGGACCTCAAGTCCCCTGTCTTTTTTGGCACCAGAAAGAACCTGGAGTAAAACCCTGATCCGACTTGATCTGGGGGGATGGGCTGGATGGCTCTTTTTTGTAGAAGCTGCTGGATTTCTGCAGCGGCTGCCTTCTTTTGACTGGGTGGGACGTCGGGAAGGCTTCTGATTCTGGGGTTGGCTATGAAGGGAATTAGGTAACCTCTGGATAGAATGCGAAGCACCCAGCGATCTGTTGTTATGGACTCCCATTCTGCCAGGTGCTTCGAAAAACGCCTCCCGACTGCCTCCAGAGTGGAGCAGTTGGGAAACCCCTCAGGGGTTCTACGTGGGCCTCTCAGAGAAAGGTTCTCTGGACCCAAAATTCCTCGGACCCCCTCTGCCTCTGGGGCGGCGTCCTCCCTGTCCTCCTCTGCCACGAGAGGACTGGTTGTCCTGAGCAGACTGAGAATGATGCGATTTTCGGAACCACATCTTCTTCTGACCCTTTTGGTTCTTGGAAAAGGACCTCTGGGGCGCACAGAAGCGGACTCAGACGGCAGACAAGGTCTTCCCGTCTTTCTCGCTCTGGACAAGAGTGTCGCGAACAGTTTTGCCGAACAGTGCAGAACCATCAAAAGGGGCATTCGCGAATGACGCCTTAAAAGGTTCCGAGAAGTCACAGTGACGGAGCCAGGCCTGTCTCCTCATGACAAGCCCGACTCCACCTGCTCTAGCGGCTCCCTCTGTAGCATGAGACAATAGCCGCATAGAGGTATTAGAGATAGAGCGGAGGGTGGCCATTCGGGAAGAGTACAAATCCTTGTCTCCCTCTGACATGGACCCCGGGGGGGAAGCAGCGTATTCCTTAATTAGGTCCCGCTGCATCCTAATAACGTGTGCCATATAGTTCAAGGCCCTCATAGAGAAGGTCGCTGAACTGAAGGCTCGCTTCCCAAGACGGTCCATCGCACGAGACCCCTTGCTCGGAGGATGAACCTTGGGGCTCTCCTGAGCCAGCTCTTTCTTAGTGGCAGCAGCCACCAACATGGCATCCACAGGGGGACCTCTGCTCCAATGTGATCTCTCTGCAGAGGGGGGCTCAAAATTTTGTCTGGGCGCTTGGGGATCGGCTCTACGGTGTCCGGTTCCTTCCAAGCCCTAGAGGATATAAGATCCACCAGGGGGTCGGGTGGAGGGGACACCCAAGAGGTAGATGGTCCTGCCTCGAACGCCTCAAGGAATACGGACTCGTCAGAGGAAGCCTTGGAGGCAGACCACCCACCTCTGATTTTGAGCATTTCCATGATGTCTCCAAAGGAGACATCCTCAGGGGGTGATCTCGGGGAGCCTTCCCCTTCATCCAAGTCCGTATCTTCTATGAGACTCTCAGGGGAGTCTCTGTGCCTCCTTTTGCACTTTGCCTTATGAGGAATCTCCTCGGGGGGGCTGTCCGAGGAGTCCTCACGGGCTGTAATCTGTTCCACTGGTACTCCTAAAGGCGCTGAGGCAGGCTGCCCAGAGGTCCGGATGAGGGGAGCCAGGATCAGATGAGAAGGAGTGCAGGAGGGAGCCGAAGCCAGGATCGGAGGCCTGGAAGCACTCGACAGTGCCCTCTCCACCGCAGCGAAGGCCGAGGGGAGCCGCTCTCAGAAGGATCCGAGATCCGACTCCCGCTCGGATCCGAAGGGTGGATCGGACCCGGCGCCGAGAACGTCGGATCCGAAGGACCAGTGTGCTCCGACCGGGACAGAGCCGACAGCACACCGAATCCCTCGGATCCAAAGCTCGGCCCACTGCTCCGAGAGGTCGGATCTGACAGACTCGAGGGAATAGTCGGAGCCGACGTGCCCAACACGGTCGGCTCCGACCTACCCCCGGATCCAACGTGGCTCGGCTCCGAGCCCGGAATGCGGGTCGGAGAAGGAGCTATAGGAGCGAAAAAAGGGGTCGAGCTCCCCCCCAGAGGGGGGGAGGCAGGAGCACTCCCATCTGCATCTGGGCCTGGATGAATCTCCTCATCATCCGGTCCATATCCGCATCAGACATGCTGAAAGTGGACCTCGACGAGGCCACCGAGGCAGACCTGGAGTGTCGACTCGATGACCTCGACGGGGACCGGATCACCTCCTCCTCGGGACCCGGGGAGAAACAAGGGGATCGGGTCCGAGGAGGAGGAGAACGAGAAGACTTGGACGGGGAAGCCCTCTTGACGGGCGGGGCCGATGAAGAGTCTTCGGCCCGCCGCTTAAGGTGCTTCTCCCGCCGCTTCTCTTTCCTGGCCTCCCTATCCTCTGGAGCCGAAGTGGGAGGTTGAGTCCCGGTGGGAGGAAGGGAGGCAGGGGTGACCACTACCGGGGGGGGTAGCGGGCACCGGAGGTCGAAGCAGAGTCTGGGGGTAGAAGACCCGCCAGAACTAGCTTCGACCTTCGATCCTTGAGTGCCCTGGGGTTGAACGCCGTGCAACCCGAAGAGAGGTGTTCAACCCCAAGGCACCTAACGCACAGAGTGTGGCCATCAGCCGGTGAAAGCTTGTGACCACACTCGGTGCATTTCAAAAAAATTGCCTTAGGGGCCTCCGACATATTAAAGTAAGCACACTCACTAGGCCCCTAATCCAGTCACACACATGCGCTATGACCAGCGGGGGAGGGAGAATTATACTAAAAAATAAAACAATTAAGATAGATAAGTAAGGGGTAAACCTATCGCCCACACACCAGTCACTCAGAAGAAAAATATAAAACTTTTTTTCTCACAAACGCCAAGAGCTCTAAACCTAGCTGTTGCTTGAAGAGCGGCAAACTAGATCTGAGGTCAGTTAGGGCAAGCAGGGGATTATGGGTAAGGGGGAGGAGCTAGGAGCTCGGATCTATGCTATGTTAGAAGTTGCCGGCTCGGATCCGAGATCGGATCCGTATCCCACAGGTTGCTGACAAATGAAGTTCTTACTTCAGATTGTCAGTTACTTCTTTTCAAACTTTCAGAACAGTCCTCATAAGACCATGTTTCATGAATAATGTCACTACCATCTAAAAGGAGATTTTGCAGTTACTGTGAAAAATCACCTCTCAGGGCACAGCTGTAAAACAACAGGGATAAAGTTCATGGGAGGATCCTTAGAATGACATGATAAAATAAGGGGGTGCAAATTGCCAAGTTACAGCCATCTGTATAAAAAGTTAACAAGCAATATTAAACTAAAATTGTGTATGTCAGTTTGCAGTGGGATCCTGATGAATAAATGTACGTCTTGACATGACCCAGACCACAAAGGCAAAAGTAAATATGACATATATGGACAGACAAGATTAGTCAATCAACCACCAATTTTCAGGAGGAGGGAGAAAAAACACAGCATCAACAGAAAACTCCACAGATATGAAGATTACATGCAAACGCCACATAGACAATGACTGATGGTCAGAACTGAGCCTCAGACCATGAAGCTGTGAGGGAACTACTAGGCCATCACATATCTTTCCACAGAAGATGAAGACTACAGTTCTACCACTCTGAAGGATACATACAGGTTAATATGGAGGTAAATCTGTAATGAAAGTAATGATTTTGAGCTGTTGAAGGTAACACCAAACACAATTACTTTTGATACAAAGTGCTGATATAAACACCAACCTGCCTACAGCAGTCCCTTGATCCATTCCCACTGTCCTCAACTCAGTTTTTCACCTCTCAGGGATTGGTCTGAGGTGGGACTAGCCAGAGGCAGAGAGATGTCTTCAAGAATGGGAAAAGAACAGCTCAGTGTGTCAATATCCTTGCGCTTTACTGACGATTTTCTGTATGCCAAGCTTTTCTCCATTTCCTCCCTGAAGCGACGCAGAACACATGCTGCAGACTGCAGTCTACAATACTACTGCTGGGTGCATACTTCCACACATAGACCAGCTACAGTTTTAATGCACCATCCTGGGGAGAGATGGCTGGTGCACCTCTCCTCTGACAGTCACTGCTCAACAGTGAGGCTATGTTAAAATACGACCCTTCCACACCACCCAGAATGAAAAAGCAAACCCATATTCATTTACTGCCACCCCCTAGATCAGCTTCTTCGCCATCCAGGTTTTCTAACTGAACATGAATGCCAGGCTGCTGGAGATACAATAGACTTCATTCCTCTGCACCAGGAAGCCAGCTTGGGCATATAGACTTCATGTGGAAAAACAGGACAGTACAGTTTTGTACCTACCATAAATGTAGATGTTCGAGTGTAAACACTGCTGCAGTCATTACACTTGGGTTATCCTGCCGTGAGGCGGTTCCCCAGTCGGCCTGAGTTCCAAAGTCTTGGTCCGGCGTCGGTTGCTGTCACCTCTTCCCTGACGTCAGTGCGACAGGGGGATATAAGATGCAGCCGACGCCATTTTCTTCAGTTTTTCTTGCCCCAGATGTCAGGTACCCCAAATAGGTAGGCAATTCAAATTGCTAGTAAAATATATAAAAGAAAAGCAAACAACAATTTTTAATTACCAGCAAATACTCCCCATAGGTAATAAGGGTAGATGACCTAGGTACGTACCAGAAAGTAAGAGGGGAAGGAGGGAAGGTAACCTGGACTGCAGCAGTGTTTACACTAGAACATCTACATTTATGGTAGGTACAAAACTGTACTATGTTCATCGTGTTACACTGCTGCAGTCATTACACTTGGGTGGAATCCCACAGCTGAAGTAGGGAGGCTGGATCTACAAGGCATTAGGGGTGGCTATAAGGCCCTGCAGCACAGCAGTGGCAAAGCCAGCTCTGGATTTGGAATATAAAGGCAAATGGTAATGTTTGGTGAAGGTATGCATAGAACTCCATGTTGCTGCTTCTAAAATATCCTTGGTAAGCACTCCTCTGAGGTAGGCAGTTGAAGTGGCTGTTGCCCTGGTGGAGTGAGATCTAATGCTGCTAGGTACAGGTTTCCCATGGTGGGTATAACAAAAACGTATACAGTGAGCTATCCATTTTGAAATAGTCTGCTTTGAAATGGCTTTTCCCTGTGCTCCTGCAGTGTATGCTACCAATAATTGCTCAGATTTTCTGAAACCTTTGGTTTTGTCCAAGTAGAAGCGTAACTGCCTGTGAATGTCCAAGGAATGTAGTAGTCTCTCCCCTTTGTTCTGTGGTTTTGGATAAAAAGTTGGCAAGTGAATAGTTTGGTTTAGAGCCACACTTGATACCACCTTTGGCATAAACGTAGGGTTAATCCTTAAGGACACCCTGTCCTGGTGGAAGATGAGGAAAGGTTTCACTGCCATTAGTGCCTGTAATTCTGAAACTCTTCTTGCTGATGTTATTGCCAGTAGCAGAGCAGTCTTCCAAGAGATGTATTTTAATTCTGCTGTGTTAGCTGGCTCAAAAGGAGGTAAAGTAAATTTTTCCAAAACAAAGTTGAGGTCCCAAGTTGGTGTAGGTGCTCTACGGGGCGGTCTCATGTTTTTAGCCCCTCTGAGATACTGTCTGAGCAAAGGATTAGAAAAAATTGGTGGATCCGTGTTGTAATGAGCAGAAATGGCTGAGGCATGGATCTTGATGGATGAGAAGGAGAGGCCCTTGACCAGCATCTCAGTTAAGTATTGAAGTATCTGAGGGATGTTTGGGACAAGAGGGTCAAGGCTATGTGCTTGGTTCCAGGCACAGAATCTCTTCCATTTATCCGAGTAGGCTTTCCTGGTGCTACGCCTTCTGGCCTCCAGAATGACATCTATAACAGCTTTGGAGAGTGGCAACGCTTGCTTGGCTAAGGAATTTTCCATGCAGCCAGATTTAAGGTCTTTAGCTGGCTGTGAAGTATCTGATTGTTGTGTTGTGTCAACAACTGTGGGATTTGAGGCAAAATCCAGGGTAGTTCTTGTGCTAAGTTATTTAGGATTGGGTACCAGTGCTAGCGTGGCCAGTCTGCTGCAATCAGGATCATCTTTGGCTCTTCCTGCCTGGCTTTTATGAGTACCTTTGGAAGAAGAGGTAAAGGAGGGAAAGCGTATACTTGTAGTTTTTTCCAGCTGAATGAGAGGGAATCCACTTTCCATGCTTGTGGATGGTAGCTCCTTGTGCAGTATTTATGTAATTGGCAGTTCATTGGGGATGCAAACAGATCTATGTCTGGTCTCCACCATTTTGGTGTTATCATTCTGAATATTTCTGGGCGCAATTCCCATTCGTGGGGATCCATGATGTTTCTGCTTAGGTCGTCTGCCAGTGTGTTTCTCTCCTGGCAGGAATTGTGCCTTGCAGATGAACTTGGTAGTTTAAAGCTGTGTTCCACAAGGTCATGGCTTGTCTGCAGAGGGGGTAGGAGTGTGTATCCCCTTGCTTGTTTATGTACCACATAACTGTGGTGTTGTCTGTCTTTAGTAGTAGTTGTCCTGGATGCAGCAGGTCCTTGAAAGATAGAATTGCATTTTGTACAGCTAGCATCTCTTGATTGATGTGGAGATGTCTTTGCTCTGTGGGCCACTCACCCTGAATACATTTTCCTGCCATGTTTGCTCCCCAGGCATAATCCGATGCATCTGTTGTCAGTGTCTGCCTGGCTGTGGGTTGAGTAAAAGGATGTCCCTTGTTGAGGTGACAAGTTTGAACCCACCATCGAAATTCCTGTTGAAGGCAAGGAATTAGTGGTATAACTGTTTCCAAACTTTGACAGTGTTGAGACCATACACTCTTTAGGTACCACTGTAGTTTCCTCATATGCAGTCTGGCATATGGAATTAGTAGTATGCAGGATGCCATGTAGCCGAATGCCTGCAGAATTTTTCTTGCAGGGAGTTGGGTCTCTGTTGCCATTAAATGAAAATACTGAGTCAGTTGTCCTTGTTTGTCTGGTGTGAGATAAGCCATCTGGGCCATTGTGTTTAAGCTGGTACCCAGGAATATTATCTGTTGTGAGGGCACTAGTTTTGATTTCTTTTCGTTTACTGTGTACCCCAGGCAACTTAATAACTTTTTTATTTACGCCAGATGCTGTAGAAGAATGTCCTTGCTCTCTGCTTGAATCAGGCAGTCGTCCAGGTATGGATAAATTTGAATTCCTTTTTGCCTGCAAAATGCAATTACTGGTGCCAGGCACTTTGTGAAGACCCTGGGCGCAGTAGATAAGCCAAAGGGCAGTGCAGAGAATTGATAATGCATAGAACCAGCTAGAAATCTGAGGTATCTTCTGCAGTTTTGTCTGATAGGGACATGCAGGTATGCCTCTTTGAGGTCCAAAGTCACGAGCCAAGCTTTCGTGCTCAGCATGGGAAGAAGCTGCTGTAGTGTCAACATTTTGAATTTCGGAACATCCAGTTAAGTGTTCAGAGAAGAAAGGTCCAGAACGGGTCTCCACACTTTGTCCTTTCTGGGAACCAGAAAGAGTCTCGAGTAAAATCCTTGCCCTTGTGGTGGTACCTTTTGAACAGCTCTCATGTCCATGAGTGCTGTAATTTGTTTTTGAGCCTCTGCCCATTGATTTGGTGGCAGATTTGGCATTCCTTTTAACCTTGGCAGAGTGTGAAAGTGGAACTTGTAACCTTGAGATATGATGTTGAGAACCCATTTGTCTTTGGTGATGCAATGCCAATTGTGATAGAAAAGAGCCAGTTTTCCTCCTAAGGGGGCTGCCAAGAGAGAGCTGTTTGGCAGCAGTAGTGGAAAGTCATTGAGGCTGCTTTTTATAAGGCTGAGGCCTGTCTTCCCCTTCTTTCTGGCCTGGTGTACCCCACTGTCGAGGTCTGTAAGGGCCTTGTGTCTGACCTCTACCTCTTGGACGTCTATATCTGCCCCTTTGAGGTCTGTCTGTGACTGGAAAGGACCAATTCTTTGTTGGCCAATTTCTGCTAAAACCAGGAGGCTGAACCCGTAAGAAATCTTTCACCGTTTGCATAGATTTTGCCTTATCCTCCATGTTTTTTAATACCTCCTCTGCCTTAACTCCAAACAACACATCCTGCTGCAAAGGTGCATCCAATAATTTGGCCTTAACATGCTCTGGTAGCGTATATTCTTTTAATCAAGTATGCCTTCTAATGATAGAGCCTGTAACTGCTGCTCTACAGGAGGCCTCTAAGGAATCAAACCCACATTGCAAAGTATGTTTCCCACTTGTTCAGCAGCATGCAATAAATCCTGCATTTCTTTCAAATTAGGAGGATCTGAATCTGGAAGTATCTTTTGTTTCAACTGAGACATTAAAAATTGCTGATATTTTAGCATGTGAAACTGGCAATTCAAGGCTCTCATTGCTAAAGTTGAAGACATATATACTTTCTTTCCCCATCTATCTAATGCTCTGGAATCTCTGTCAGAGGGTACTGGGTTTTTAGCTAATGAGGCCTTAATCCCTTTGGGTCCCTGAGAAATAGTTTCAGGGTCAGCAACAGGGCTTTTGTACAGAAATTTGTGAGAGTCACGGACTCTATAATATCTATCAGGCTTAACTGGGGCTGGGGGTAAGGAGTCAGGGTTTAGGCTGGATTCAGTGTACACATCATCTACAATATCTAATACTGGCGGGATAGCAAGGGGTCTGTGTTGAGGCAATAAAAGGAAGTCTCTGAGCCTTTTCTTGGATTCTGAGTAATCCTGGCCTTCCCAGTGGAAATGTTCCCTCATGATATGTAAGGTCTCCCCCAAAGGAGTAGTCCTCAGGTGGAGAGGCTGATGGAATTGATTCCTCAGCATCAGAATCCTCATAAGGGGGGTAAGGAATATCCTAGGTCTGAGGATGAGTCTGAGGAAATGGACACCTGGTCGGAAGATTCATAGTCTGCATCTTGTCTGGGCCTTTTATCAGGAGGGGGATGGGACCCCCTGATAAGGGTGATTAGGTCTTCGGCCATTTTGAGCATTTGTTTCTTAGGCATGGAAGCCTGCCCTGGAGATTGCTGTGTCTGTTTCTTTGCTTTTAAGGGAGGCTTAGACTTAAAAGAGGGTTTAATGGTTAACTGGGTAGGTCTGAAAACACCCTCTGTAGCTGTGGATTGCTCAGCTACTTCGGTTCCGTCTGTAGGGTTAAATTCGGTAATCTGAATACCTAGTGCATCCGAAGGCACAGCCAGCTCCACGTGGGAGTCGGAGGCAGTCTGTGGTTCTGTGGAAGCGGTCGTCAGGGGCTGCGTAGGCGCCTCACTGAAAACCGGAGAACCAGCGACCGGCCTAGAAGAGGCCTTGTCAGTTTTGGGCCTCGGATGCCTGTCCTTGTCCTTGCGCTTCTTATGTATTCTGGTCGTCGGAAGTTCCGACGGCATGGTGTAATTGAATTTTCTGCCAAAATAATGTCGGGCAAAATCAAACAGACGTTTAATAGTTCTTTTGTTAAACCTAGCACAAAACCGACAACAAAGTGACATCGTGGTCTGGACCTAGGCATGGGATACAATAGGAGTGGAAATCCTTATGAGGTATTTGCTTCCCACAAGAAATACAGTTAACTTTTACTGACATCGGTCTGAGGCAAGAAAAAGTTTCCCCAACGGGGTACTTAGCTTTTTTAGAAGACTTCGGTTCTGGATTCGGAATGGAAATCTCAGGAGTCGGCCGACCGGCACTTGTGAACTGCTTCTGCTTTGGGCACCTTGTGGCAAGAAAGACTGAAGAAAATGGCATCGGCTGCATCTTATAGTTTCATAGTTTAGTACTAGGCTATCTGCCCTGGGGCATTTGTAAGCCTAGCCATAGTGATGTGGCTTTCGCCACGCCATAAAATGGTACAAAATGCACAGAATAGATTTAGAATACTGTGCCTCTGTCTAGTAGTGACACAGTGAAGGTCCCCTTATATAATAGAATTAGTTTACTGTGCTCCTGTCTAGTAGTGACACAGATGTGACCCCTGGGGTAAACTTACGATCTCCCATCCACTCATCAAGATTTCTCTTAAAGAGAGTCAGTGAGGGGCTCTGCCTAACATGAACTGGGATCTTGTTCCAGAGCATGGGAAGCCTCTGGGTTATGAATCTATCCCTCCAGCATGTCCTATTCATACTTGTGCCGAGGTTTAAGTCTTTAGCTCTCGTGGTTCTGATGGATTTGGATTTTTTGAGGTGGAGCATGTCCATCAGTTCCTGATTGGACATGGCCTTGTACGTCAGGCAGAGATCACCTCTGAGCAGGCGGTATGCTCCTGAATAGAGCTGGAGTTTCTTTAGTCTGGCAGAATAAGACATATGTTGGAGACCCTTGATCCTCTTGGTGAGGTACTTTTGTGGTCTCTCCAGCTGTTGCAAATGCCGTGTGAGGTACATACCAAATGGGGCATTGCACTCAATCATGGGTCTGATGAGGGAGGAGTATAGGGGTACAATGACATCCTTGGATCTGGATGTGAATCCATTCATGATAAGGTGTGCAAGGTAGAATGTTTTTCTAACCACTTTGGCAACGTGGGTGTCAAATGAGAGGTTGCTGTCGACTTGGGTCCCTAGGTCTCTGATTACTTTTTCCGTACTCAGTGGGTTGCTGTCTATGTGATAATTTGTGGGTACTTTGTTTTTCCCAAAGGGGATGACTATACATTTTTTGGCATTTAGTTTAAGGACATGACTCCGGCACCAGTTGTCAGTTTCTGTGAGGCCTTTTTGTAGGATGTATGTGTCCGCTGGTGTATCGATTATGGCGCCTAGTTTGCAGTCATCCGTGAACTTTGTCAGCCACACCCTCCCATGTTTGCTTTAACATCTGAGAAATAAATGCCGAACAAGAGGGGTCCCAGGACAGATCCCTGTGGGACACCACTTGTGACTGGCTTTGAGTCTGACATTACTCCAGCGATTTTAACTTTATGGGTTCTGTCCTTTAGCCAGTTTGCAACCCATCTAGTGACATAAGGGTTTACATTTAAGCTGTTGAGCTTATCTATGATGCCTGAGTGGGGTATTGTGTCGAAGGCCTTAGCCAAGTCCAGGTAGGCTGTATGGACTGCTTTGCCCTCATCGATGGCTCTAGTGACTGTTTCGAAAAAGTCAACCAGGTTCAAAAGGCAGGATCTGCCCTTTACAAAGCCGAACTGGGTGGGGTCAAGTGTCTGTAGGTCCCCAATGTCTCTGTTTATGAGTTCCATAATGATTCTTTCCATAGCTTTGCAGACCAGGCTGGTTAAGCTTATGGGGCGGTAGTTCCCAAGGTCTGCAGAGGTACCCCCTTTGTGGAGTGGGACCAATGTTGCTGTACGCCAGTGTTCAGGTACATATCCTGTAGTAAGGCTAAGGTTAAATAGCATTTTTATGTGCGAGTTTAGCTCCTCTTGGAGTTCCCGTAGCACGCAACCCGGGATACCGTCAGGTCCCACTGATGCTGTGTTTTTAGCTTTGCTGTGGGCGGCTCTCACCTGGACATCTGAGATGACAGGGAGATTACATTCAGCTGGCATAAGTATTTCTTCTTTTGGGGGTGAGGGAGGGGAGAAATTTGCACTGAACCTGTCAGCCAGAATGTTGGCAATATCTGTGGGTTCAGTGTATTTTTTGTTGTTGTGAACTAACTCTGAGCATATCTGAGGGTTTCCGCCCAGGTTTCTAACATAGCTGAAGAAGGCTTTGTGGTTATCTTTAGTGTCCTTAGCGATTTTTCTCTCAAAGTTGGCCTTGGAGGTTTTTATGAGAGAACGTAGTTTTCTGCTAGTGTTGATCAGAGATGTCTTCCCTTTATGGGATTTTGCTCTGTCGTGCAGTAGCTTCCATCCTTTGTTATACAATTTGTTAATGGCTGAGGTCCACCAGACAGGACGCTTGCCTTTGGTGGAGAGGGACTTGGATTTATTTGGGATTGCATGATCCATGCATTCTTGGAGATGTCCATAGAAAGCATTTGTGAAGGATTCAGCATTGTGGGATGTGGTATCCACTGGCCCAGTGGGCTTAAAGGATACCATCTCAGTCTTAAGAATAGTGAAGTCTGCTTTTGAGAAGTTTTTCACTGTGGTCTTTTGTGCTGAGGGTGGAGGTGGGATATGTATATCCAGGGTGATTAGTTTGTGGTCAGATATCACTAGTGAGGGGTATACCTCCGGTGTGGAGCATTTTGTCCCCATGTTTGTGATGATCAGGTCTAGTATATTATCTCCCCTAGTGGGAGAGGTGACTAGTTGTTCCAGTGCATTTGAATTTATGAATTCCAGGAACCTTTGGGCTAGGGTGTTAGGGCTAGAATAATGTACCCAATCTATGTTAGGGTAGTTGAAGTCTCCCAGTATGATGGTATTTTGTGATACATTCATATCCTCCAATGTCTTCAGAAAGGCTGAGTGGGGTTCCTGAGATTGGGAGGGTGGTCTGTAACATGCTACCAGTTGTATAGCAGTTATGCCTATGGTTAGTTGCACCTGTATGGTCTCCAATGCTTCATGTGTTGCTACTAACCTGGAGGTGTGGGTGTCCTTGATGAATATGGACACTCCCCCTCCCTTTGTGGTTCGGCCCGGGTTTTGGGGCCGAAGGGTTTTGGGGCCGAAAAGCATGATACGAAGTATAGCCTGGTAGCGCTGGGGTGCTCTCAGGAGCCTTGAACCAGGTCTCAGTTACTGCACAGACGTCGATGTTCTCCATACTGAAAGTGCATCGAGTGCCTGCATCTTGAGATTTAGACTTCTGGCGTTGAGCAGCATTACCCTTAGTTTTTTTCCATTTTTGTTTTCTAAGGAGGTGGGTTTGTCTTTTGAGCCTTGCCTAAAAAAGGCACTATGGGGGTGGCAAGAGCCTTAGCCAATATCCGGAAGCCCAGTGGTGACAGGTGCAAGCCGTCCCTTGCGAAGCAGCGTGGCTTGTCCAACATGTCATCCCAGGCAGACAGACATTGGATCCCCTTAGAATGACACCAGTACTTGAGTCAATTATTAAAGCTGATCATCTTGTCTTTGCATTGTGGCATCATTCTTGGTGAGGGCAAGATGCTGCTCAGGCTCAGGGTCATACCAGCCTGGGCTACATAATCAGAGAGCTCCTCTATGTCTCTTTTCATGTAGTCCAGGGAGGTATGTCTCAGGTTATTCACGCCAGCATGGACAATGACGGAGTCATATTTGTACTTGCTTTGGAGTGACCTGAGTGCGTGTGTTATGTGGCGGATCCTAGCTCCCGATAGGCAGCTCACAGTTACCCTCTCCTTGTTCAGCCTGGTAAGCGGGACATCAGTGTGTCTGACTACAGAGTCACCTAGTGTATCAGGCATGGTGTTTGGCCTTAAGGGCTGTGATTGATTGACACACTGATTTATTGAAGTATGTGTTGCATGTGTTTTGCTTTGAGGTGGTGGATGTTTGGATGTCTGCTTTGGGAGCCTCTGTTGTTTTGGTAAGTTTTTTATTAGAGCCTCCAAGTATGTCTTTGTGTTTTTATGTGTTTGGTTTGCAGTTGTAGGAGGTCTATGTGGGACTGGGTTGGTTGTGTGTGTGGTTACCATCTCCTCCTGCCTGGTCATGCCAGCCCTGAGTTGAGAGAGTTCAGCCTCCAGTTTGGCTATATAGTTGCATCTCTCACATGTATTTGTGTTTGTTGGGAGGAGGAGAGGGTTGTCTGTGTACATGAGACAATTGTAGCATTGTCTCAAGATGCCCAGATTAACCAGCTGAACTGGAGAGGACGCCAGTAATCTACCACTCGACATGCTAGAACAGTATAAGGGAGTGCTGTGCCTTTAAGGGAAGTGGATATTCACAGGGGTGGTAGGTGGATGTAGTGCTTACTTAGTATGAAAGTGCTTACTTAGTAGAGAAGTTTTGAGAACAAGTGCTAGGCTTATAATATAGCGAGTAGTCTGATTACACTAAGAGTACAGCTTCCTTAAGGGAAAATTTGAAGAGCAGACTTGGCGGAGCCAGAAGAAGTTTAACCTTGTTTAACTGGCGCTGTGCTATGCGCACAATCGCGCAAAGCCGCACAAACGCGGATTTTAAACAAAGAACTTCAAAACAGCTAGAAATGGTCCAAAACAACCAATTACTACAGCTCTTGTGCTGAGGTCACTTCCTACAGGGACAGGTAGGCTGTTCAAGGCTCCCCACTCCCACTGGTGAGCAAAGAAACTTCCTTCTATCCAAGTAAGGTCATGGACAACACAGGAACTACACCACAGCCCAGAATACAGCAAAGCCTGTAAACTGGTCTAAACTAGTCGAGGAGAGGCGGGAAAACAAGGATTATTTTCTGGGGTTTTTTTTGTTTTTAGATAGAAACACACAGAAAATGCAGAAACAGTAATAAATCAGTTACACAGGCTAGCACACTTTAGTGGGCAGCCTCAACAGTTAAATTAAACAAACTGACGTCAGGGAAGAGGCGACAGCAACCGACGCCAGACCAAGACTTTGGAACTCAGGCCGACTGGGGAACCACCTGATGGCAGGATAACCCACGTGTAATGACTGCAGCAGTGTAACACGATGAACATTCTAGTATTCAATTCAAGAACCCAGCCCAAACAGGTGAGGCACTAGTTAGTGTTACTAAGTGGGATGCTGATAATGTTCTATTGGGCATCCTCTAGTGGCATTACAAAGCAGAATGAGTTACATGGTGTGGGGAAACTGCTAAAAGCAAATGGATTATTTATATGAAAGTAAAAACATGAATAGGAATTCTAAACAGCATTTTTTCAGGGAGTGAAAATTGTAGGTTAAGCAGTCAAAAGTGTCACCCTATGGATTGCTTAAACTGGGTGAAACAGGGATCTATAATGCCAAATTATTTCCTCCTTTGACATCAAATGAACCCACCCCATCCCTAGTTACATGTATATCTTACAAGTGAATGCTGTAGAGCAGAGTCATTAGCTCTGTTCCAACATTTGGGGGCATACGCATACATCAGTTAGTGTTTATGACAGCAGTGACTGCAGTATCTTTATAGGTCCCCCACCATATGCTGCTACCTCCCACCACTACCACCACCAAAAGGGGAAGTAAGCTTACCACCCTACTCTATGTGTCTCCTCTAGCACCCAAGGCTGCTATATAAAGCTGAGTCATGAACAGTGTAGGAAGACACCCTGAACTACACCACTAAACACGGACAACCCTTTCCCAGATTATCTTTTTAAAAGAATCTAGGTTGGGTGAAGGCAGGAAACTACGGTTCTATATCAGCTTATCGAAAGTTGATAATATCGAACGTTAGTTGATCAACCACAAAAGGTCGAACAACCAAAATAGTGAAGATAGGGAACAGTGATTTTTTTCCCAGGAAAAAAAAAATCGCTGGGCCGTTGTTGGGAGTTTGCCATTTCCTCCACTGTGGTGCGATCTCGGGAGTTGATATATTTAAGTAGAGTATGTGTGGGTGGCACAGCCCCCCACTTTATATTGTGTTTTATTTTTTTTGCAGAACAGTGATTTTTTCCCCCTGTTTTGTTTGTTTGACCTTTGTGGTCGATCAAATAGTGTTCGATGTTATCAGCTTTCGATAAGCTGATGTAGACCCAGAAACTACAGTGGTGGGTAAAAATACTTTATATGTATTTGGATGTTTTTCTTTATCTCACATTCTTAGAGTGGAATTACTTATCTAATTAATGACAATGAGGATGTTGGGCGCACAACTTATTTACAAAACTGGCTGTTTAGTTCTAAGGTAAGGAACAAGTTCTGCTGTTTGCTCAGTGGATGGCAGAGTTGCACAAAACTTAAAACTTTGCTGAAATGTGTTCCACAGACCCAGATGACAGCTTAGTAAGCTTATACGTTTACCCTGTCTAAAGTTCTCAATTCCCCACGAATGGGAAGACAGGTGCAAATCCTTTACAGTTGTGCTGCACAGCTAAGATTACACAAGAATTCATACCTTAAGACTTTACTTTGTGGGACAACAAAATCATTTTACACTATAAAAGCAGTCAGCATGTTTTGGATGTAGAAAGATCAAAATAAGGGTGCTTCCAAGCAGTGCAAAGCAAAAAAGTCAAACAAATGGCTTCACAAAGGTGTAACCAATGAGTTCACATTTCTCTCATGGAGATAACATGTAAGAAGCTGCAAGTTGTTTTCTAGGGGAGAAACAAGGGCTGGCCATTTTAAAATGTCTTTCCTGACCATAACCAGTTGTGTAAGACCTTACCATAACAGTAGATGATCTACTTCTCACTGTTGCAATATTCTTTACTCTTGGGATATCCTGCCGAGGATAGCCTAACCTGCAGCCAGTATACCAAAGCCTTTACACCTTTGTTAGATGTATGTACTATGTGCAAGGTGTAAGGTACGTATGTAACATTCAGATGCCTAATTCTCAGAAATAAAGTGCCTAAGGAGAACCAGAGCAACCACAGAGAAGGCAACAACATGCAAATTCAGGAAGGGAATAATAAGGAGAGAAGGATGGATAAAAACCCTCAGCCAGATAGATGGCAACAAAAAGTAACAGGGGCAGGAAGGAGAGACAGAATACTGCAACAGTGAGAAGTATGACATCTACTGTTTTGGTAACATGACTGTACTCTGTCCTTCCTTATCAGTATTCTTTACTCTTCAGAGAGTACAAAAGCTACTGGAAAGGATGGGAGGAGGAAGGAAGAGAACAGCCTTCCACAAAGCCATAACGTATGGCCCTGGCAAATCCGGCCCTAGCTTGGAAATGAATCAAACTTGCAATGATTGCTACAGTTTGAACAGAAGACCAAGTAGCAGCAGCTTCCAAGATGGATACAGTATCAAAACTCTTGAAAAAAGCACCAAAAGATGCCATTGCCCTAGTAGAAAGAGCATGAACAGAAGAGGCTAGCTACATGGCATGAAAAGAGCAGCAAAAAAAAAAGCCTTTGAAATCCATGAAGAGATGGTTTGCTTAGATAGAGCTAAACCCAATTTCCTGGTGTATAAGGAAACAAAAAATTGCTCAGTCCCTGAAATGTTGATCTTATCCAAGAAATAGCTGAGCTGTCTATGTAAATCCAAGGGGTGTAGTACCATCTCACCAGAAATCTGCGGAGAAGATAAAGGAAGAGGAATGGACTAAATTCAAGGACAAATCATTAACCACTTTGAGCATAAAAGAAGGATTAGTATGAACATACAGTCAGTCCTTAGGAAAAAACAAAATAGGAAGAACTACTATGAGTACTTGAAGTTCAGAGACGCTCTTGGCGGAATTAATTTTTCAAGAACAAAATTAAAGTTCCAAGGGGAAGGAATAAGCTTTCTTGGAGGCCTGAAATGAAAGACTCCTTTTACAAACTAAGTTCAAAACTAGAAGCCAAAGGAGGATTTACAGGTAGACAGGCAGAACAGTTAACAAATGAACTTTAACAGATGAATGTGCTAAGCCAGAAAAGAGCAACTCACACAAATAAAAATGGATTGTTGAGACCCCACAGAAAAAGGGTCCAGGTCATGCACAAGACACAAAACAGAAAATCTCTTCCATTTAGTCATACAGGATTTTCTTGTAGTGGGTTTTCTGGCCACCTCCAAAACCAGAAGCACTTCCTCAGAAAAATGGTGCCCTCTAAGGAATCAAAACCTATCACCTAAAAGTGTCAAGCTAAAGTGTGGACAAGTGAAGGTGAATGAGAGATCCCTTGTCTTGTTCATAGGTTAGTACTAAGCTAATTGCCCTTGTGAGCCATTTTAAGCCTAGCCAATTATCCCTTGTGAGACTCAAACCCCACACCTTGTGTTTGTAAGGCAAACACCTTAACCATTAAGGCAACCCTCCCAACCTTGTGTGAGCAGATCCATCCTGTGAGTTAACCTGTGATGACTGCCCCTGGCCAGATGAAATAGAAGGGAAAAACAGTGCTGTCTGGGCCAAAAGAGAGTCGCTAGCAAGATTTTGGACGTGTCCCACATGATCTTGTGCAGAACACCTGGTAGTAGAGGAAAAAGAAGACAGTCATACAGAAACATCCTCTTCAAAGAAAACAATATGAATTCCACTTTCCAAGCCAGAGAACTTTGCACTCTGGAAGAAAACTGGTGAAACAGACTGTTCAGAAGGGAGGCAAAAAGATCTAACTGAGGAGTATCCCACTGAAGTACAATGTCCAGAAACATTTTCCTGTGAAGCATTCATTCATGAGGATTTGTCCTGGATCTACTTCAAAGAGTCTGCCACTAGACTGTACTCTGAAGGTATGCAAACTGCCTGAAGAACCAGGTGACAGTGGACTGTAAAATCCAAACCCTAAAGAGTCAGCCTGCAAAGAAGGTAAGATTTTGTGCCACCTTGCTTGTTGATGTACCACATGAATGTGGGATTGTCTGCAAAAACCTATAGAGGACCTGGAACCCAAAGAGAGTGAAAAACTTGGAGAGCTAGGGCTAGAGACCTCATCTCCTTGATGTTGATATGTCTGTCATCTGTAGAGGAAACCAAAGACCCTAAACTTTCAGGTTGTTGAAGGAAGCTTCCAATCCGTGACTGGAAGCAACTGTGTACAATTCTTGAGTAGGAAAGGAACCTGAAAAGCTAGACCTGGATTTAGGGAAACCTGAAGAATCTACCAATTCAGCTTGAGGTTGAGATGAGGCAAGAGAGGGACTGGATACCGCAGATGGTGGCAGTGCTGGAGCCAAACAGTCTCGAGATTCCAGTGAAATTAACTGATGTGGAGTTTGGCCAAAAGATGCAGAGGAATGGTACATACCATGGTCTACACAAAAGGCCCCTGAAAAATTCCCTTGCAGGAAGGATTGAAAAGGACGAACAGTTTGCTAATAAGCAGTCAAAAAGAGGTCCTTGGGGGGTGGTAGGCAAGCCAACACTGGGTGGTCTGAATCCCACAACCCCAAAACACTTGGTCCTCACAGAGAGTCACCACAAACTTTTTGATATTGAGAGTGAACCCCATACTGCACAGAAAAAGCATAATGAAGTGTAGATTTTGAAGCAGAAGCTGCTGAGTGGGAGCCTGAATTAGAAGGTTGTCTAAATAAGGAAATACTTCCCTGAACTCTGTAGGAGGCCAGACATTTGTTAAATACCCTTGGAGATGCAGAAAGACCAAAATGCAAATCAGATAATTGCTAATGAAAGGAAGAAACGGAAACATAAAAACTTCCTAAAGAAAGGGTAAATGGGAACACTGAGGAAAGTGTCCTTCAAATCCAGAGATACCACAAAAGCTTGAGGAAGCAAAAGAGACATCCTGAAGGAAGGAACCTTAGGAAAGGTGTTAAGAATAGGTCTAGGATGGGCCTCCATGACCGCTCCTTCCTGGAAAACAGAAGCATTCGGGAATAAAAACCTGCTCCTTACTGAAACAAGGGAACAGGTTGGATGGCTCCTTGCTTTACTAGATCCTGCAGAACCAAAGGATAACGAGGATGCTGGCATGGAGAAGGCTAAGGAAGGCTAGAAAATGGAGGAAGGGAATGGCAAGTTACCTAAGAGGCAGAACTTAGAAGAGAAAGAGTACAAGTCTTACTGCTCAAACCAAGCATCAGTCATCCCCCCACCAAACTGGGAGAGAAGAGTCAGGACATGTCTAGTCATGTGAGTATGATAATTAATGGCTCTAAAAGACAAAGCAGCAAAAGTACAGAGTTTTTTCCCCATACGTCTCCATAGCACGGCTGTCCTTGTCAAAAGATAAAAACTTGGAAGAGGATAGCAGTTTAAATGGCTTATCTGTGGGCATGGAACCAACAGGAGGATCAGGGGAAGAATTCTTTTACAAATATTTATGATTCTCAGGGACTTTATAAAATCTGTCTGGCTTCTTAGGAGGTTGAGATTCAGGAGCATGAGAAGCTGTTGTAAATGTATCCAAATAAGCAACTGAAACAAAAGGGACTGTAGAAGGTCTGGGTGAGTCCATTTGTAAGAGTTCAAAATATCTCTTCTGAACCTTGGAAACCTGGGAACAATCCCACTTAAAGTGTTCCATCATAAAGACCACTGTAGCTCCAAAAAATAATTCTTCAAAAGGAGAGTCAGGGGGTCAAAGAATCTTCTTCCTTAGACCCCAAGACAAGGAAAGAGTAGCTCTCAGATGAATATGCTAAGGATTCTTCACTGGAATTCAACTCTTCATCAGAGGAATCTGAATCCCTAGGTCTCCTACAGGGGTGGAAAACCAGAGAGAAAAAGGTGGAACAGACAACTCTTGTGGGGGATTCAGGGCCATAACAGCATTAAACAAACCCAGAGTAAAGTCATGTAACTCTTAGTGAGGATTCATAGCCACGGGTCACATGTTTGGTTTTCTGTTTCCTTTTTAAAGGAAAAAGAAGTTACGTACTCACCATAACATTCCATCTGAGTTGTTGCTCTTCATTTTTCTTCAACCTGTGGGTACTCAGATCCGACTCAGCCGCATTTCCACCATCTGATCTGAGCTCAAAGCTCCTCCCCTACCCATAATGCCCTGTCTTCCTCCTCCCTTCAGATCAAGTTTGCTGCTAACCCTAGCACCCCAATCTGACCCAAGGCCTTACTTCATAACCATAGGTATCCAGATATATGGAGAACAATGATGAATGCTAAATTGGTGACTAATACCTCTTCTATCCAGACTATCACACAGCCACAAAAAAGGCAGGGGGAAGGCGGGAGGGATGGCTGAAGACAAAAGAAGAGCAACAACTCAGATGAAATGTTATGGGGAGTACATAACTTCTTTATCTATAGTTGTCTTCATTTGTCCTTCAACCTGTGGGACAGAGTCCCTAGCTACCGACACACCTTTGAGGACCTCATGGAAAGATATTCCAGAGCAAGGCGGAGCCAAAGGATGCCCTGTTCCTGGATAGAACGTCCAACTTAGTGCGAAATGAAAGTATGCGAAGATGACCAAGTGGCTGCAGAGCAAATATCATCCAGCGAAACTCTGGACCAGAAGGCAGATGAAGTAACCATAGATCCAGTCGAATGTGCCTTAACATGTCCTGGCAGGGGTAAACCTCTAGCTGAATACACCAGGATAATACATTGGGAAATCCAATGAGCAATGGTAACTTTCTCAACAGGTTTCCCTACAAAGGGCTTAGAATAAGAAACAAAGAGTTGGTCCGACTTACGGAAAGACTTAGTTCTATGCAAATAAAAATGTAATTGTCGATGAACATCCAACAAATACAATTTGTATTCCCCCTTGTTTTGAAAACTGGTAAAGAAAACAGGGAGATTAATAACTTGGTTAATATTTGATTCCGAAGCCACTTTGGGAAGGAAAAAGGGATTAGTACGTAAAGACAACCTGTCCTTATGAAAGATCATATATGGAGGTTTGATTGACAATGCCTGAAGTTCCAAAACCCTTTTGGCTAATGTAATGGCAATCAGGAAAGCCATTTTCTAAGACAAAAACTGTAAATCTACTAAAACTGCAGGTTTGAAGGGGGAAGAGACAAGTGCTTGCAGAACCAACGTAAGATCCCATGGAGGTGTTGGGTCCTTAATTGGAAGCTGAAGCAAGAAGGTACCCTTCAAAAAAGCCTTGCATAGCTTAGAAGAAGTAGAGAGGCCATGTTGTCGTCTACGTGAAAATTAGATGTAGCTGCCAGTTGGACCTTGACCGTAGAAGAACTGGTGTCTCGGTGAAAAGTGCTTGCCAAAAATTCGACAAACACCAGAATTGGGGTGGTAAAAGGATCTAGATCCCATTGAGAAGCCCAGACAGCAAAATGGTTCTATTTGCTGGAATAAATCTTCCTAGTGGAAACGTTATGAGACGCAGCTAATAATGTGAGGATAGCCTGGGAGTCCTGACTATCATGGGAACCAGAGCAGCCAAGCAGTGAGCTTCAGACTGCCCAAGTTTGGGTGAGGTATCCCTGAGGGATGAGAGATGAGGTCTGGAACTGGCTCTAATGTCCATGGAGGACATACTGCAGGAGACCATAGTGAGGGGAACCAGACTTGGTGAGGCCAGAATGGGGCAATGAGGATGACTCAGCTCCACAACCTGCGAGCTTTCTATTTCAGAATCAGAGGTAGTGGAAGGTAAGCATACAGAAGACCTGAGGGCCAAGCATGAATCAAAGCATCTCTGGGGGCTTCCCCCCGTGCGGGGGTTCAGAGCGAAAAACTCACTGCACTTTGCAATGGAAGGAGAGGCGAAGAGATTGCAGCAAGGCTGACCCCACTCCAGAAAGCTCTGTTTGATTACTGAAGGATTCAGAGACCACTCGTAAGGTGTCAGGATAGACCTGCTGAGTCTGTCCACTAGAATGTTGGATCTCCCCGAAATTTTCATTGCTACCAGAAAATGGCCAGTGGAGATCGTCCACTCCCACACTCTCATGGCCTAGAGTCACAAGAGGTAAGACCTGGTTCCCCCATTTGCTGATGTACCAGACAACCAACATGTCCGTCTGGATGGCAACAGATGGGCATGGAGAGCTTGCAATGCTAGCAGCACCGCCCTCATCTCCAGAATGATGATATGCAATCGAGTCTCATGGGGGGACCACATGCCTTGGACTGTCCTTCCCAAACAAAGCCTCCCCACCCAAGTAGAGGCGCGTCTGTGGTCACTGTGGCCAAACGGGCTGGCAGAATAAAGGGATGACCCTGAAGAAGATCCGGGGAATGAATCCACCACAGAATATAATCCTTACATGCTTGAGATACTCAAACTGGATGAAACAATGGGAGATCTAGCAATGACCACTGAAACGCCAGAGTCTATTGAAGTTCCCTCATGTGCAATTGAGCCGTAGGCACAAGGGTGATAGTGGCCACCATAGACTCCAATGCTCGTAAGACCAATTCTGCCATTGGCAATTGGGCTTGAAGGATACATGTGACATTATGTTTTAAGGACTGAATTCTGTCTGAGGTTAGAAAAACTTTGGTCTGAGTTGTGTCCAACCGAGCTCCAATGAAATCCAGAACATGAAGTGGAGTCAGAAGGGATTTGTTGAGATTGATGGTTATGCCTAACTGATGGGCTACCTGAAGAAGGGAATTGCTTGCTTGGCAGAGTCAATGCTTGGAAGGGGCAGAAAGGAGCCAATCATCCAGGTAAGGGAAGACCTGGAAGCCCTGCAGACGCAGGTGAGCTGCTAAAACTGCCATCACTTTGGTGACCACCACGGGGGCTGGGTGAGACCAAAGGAGAGTACTCTGAACTGATAATGACTGGCTCCCAGCTGGAAGTGGAGAAACCTCTGAGAGCGCCTCACCTTCATGTGGTACTACGGGTCCTGGAGGTTGAAAAAGCACATCCAGTCACTCTCCTGCAGCAAGGGCAGGACAGATTGAAGAGTGACTATCCGGAATTTCGTCTTGGCAACTGACAGATTGAAGGCGGAAAGATCCAGAATGGGTCTTAAGTTTCCCTTTTTTTAGCACTAAAAAGAATCTGGAATAGATGCCCAATCCAGACTGGTCTAGGGGGATGGTCTGAATGACATGCTTTTCTAGAAACTTTGCAACTTCCAGTGCTGCCTCTTCCCTTTGTGCAGGTAAACATCCAGGAAGTGTTTGGACAGGAGTGGTGGATGAATGAAGGGGATTGAATAGCCTCTGGATATGATCTTGAACACCCAACGATTGTCTGTGGTAGACTCCCAGGCTGTTGGGTGTAGCGAAAGTCATCCCGAAACTGCTTCCAGAGCTGAACAGCCGAGCAACCCTTCAGGGCTGCTGCGTGGGCCTGTCCGAGACCCCCTCTCCTCAGGGGCGGCGTCTATCAAATCCCATTCTGCCTCTAGGGGAAGGCGAGTCCTGAGTATCCAGGGAGAAGCTCTGAGATTTTCGGAACCACATCTTCTTTGCCCCCCACTGATTCCTTGAAAAGATTCATTGAGGAGTGGAGAAGCGGATCCCGATGGCAGACAGAGTCTTCCCATCCTTCTCACTCTGGACAAGAGTGTCATGTACCGATTTTCCAAAAAGTGTGGAACCGTCGTAAGGGGTGTTACTAAAGGATACCTTAAAGGGTTCCGAGAATGCACACAGCTAGAACCAGGCGTGATGCCTAATGGCAAAGCCTGTTCTGGCAGCTCTAGCGGTGCCCTCAGTAGCATGAGAGAGAAGCCGCATAGAGGTGTTAGCAATCAACATGAGGGTGGCCATGCAAGAACAGAATACCTTCTCGTCCTTCACCGTCATGGACCCTGGGGTAGATCCAGCAATCTCCTTGACTAGGTCTCGCTGGAGTCTAATTACAGTGGATATAAAAAGTGTACACACCCCTGTTAAAATGCCAGGTTTTTGTGATATAAAACTCTTCCCACTTTTAATGTGGCCTATAACTTGTACAATTCAATTGAAAAACAAACAAATCTATTGGGGAAAATGGTTTGATGGGGTAGTTTCTATGAAATTTGTGAAAATGGGAGATGAACAAGTGTTTGAGGTTCTGGAGTTCCTTCCCCTTTTGTTGAAGTGTCTTGAACAGTTCAACCACTTTAGCCCCAAAAAGGGCACAGTTATCCAAAGGAGTGTCCAGGAGTTTGGCCTGAATATCATCTGGTAAGGGCTGTAGTCTTAACCAAGAGTATCTTCTAAGGACTGAGGCAGAAGCTGCAGATCTGACAAAGGCTTCTGCAGCATCATAGCTGCATCTAATTGAATGTCTTCTGACTTGAGAGAATAATAAGATGAGGTTAGACATTTAAGCCTTGGCAGGCGAGTCAGGGAGGTTAGCCAAAAGGGCCAGGGCATACTTGGGCATACATGTCTGGTAATTTACTGCAATAAAGGCCGAAGTAGTAGATGCGTAAACTTTTTTACCAATGCACTCCATTGTCTTACTGTCCTTGTCTTTGGGAAGGACAGAGGAGGAGAAAATCAAAAGTTTATCTGAGGAGTCTAAGACAGTGTCAGGGTCTGCAGCAGGGCATTTAATCAGGAATTTAGCCCCTTCAGGGACTTTCTAGAATATGTTAGGCCTTCAAAGGGCAGGTGGTTGGGAATCTTGAGTCACAGAGGCTGCACTGAAAGCATCCCAAAAAGACTGGTAAAACTGGAGGAATGGCAGAAGGAGCAGGCGCGTTGATCTGCAAGCGCTCGTAGTATCTTTTTTGGAACTCTGACATTTCAGAGGACTCCCACTTAAAACCTTCTCTCATTTTTGAGATAGTCTCACCAAAGGTGAAGTCCTTTCCTGGGGAGTCTGTCTCAGCAGAGCCGTCCTCTGGGGAAGCATACCCAAGAGAGGAGGGCATCTCGGACACACAGGAAAGAGAATCCTCCAAACGGGAGTCGGAAGAATCCCCAGCTTCAGGTTGGAGAGTGTCTGGGATTAAGGAGAGAAGGGGGAGCAAGTGAAGAAGCAGGCATAGCAGGCCTTAGGGCCATAAACACATTAAATAGGCTCTGAGAAAAGGCCTGCCAGTCCAGTTGGCTTTCTGCTGGAGGGGAAGCATGTTTAGTCTTCTGTTTCTTTTTGAGAGAAGGCCTAGAGGGCATAGGAGCTAAGGCAGGCCTAGATTCTGTTTGTTTGAAAGTGGATGAAGAGCCTTTCTGGACAAGAGAAATAGTCTAGGTTCCCCCTCATCATTGGCAGCAGTCTGCAAGATCTCCACGGATGTCTTTTCCACCCTAGGTAGTGCGGCCTCCCAAACCCACTATACCTGTTTTGGCAGATTCTAATCACTCCTCCAAGCTACTGTCGGCCACAGGAGGGAGGTCGGGTGGAGGAGGTGCAGCAGCAGGTTCAGGCCTGGAAACATTGGCCTTCTTTTTAGGTGGTTCTATGGTGTGACCAGACGGGCCCTCCATCGCTAGCGCCAAGCGTTTAAAATGCTGGTTTTCTAGGTAAATATTAAGGGTGTGCAGACGATTGCGGAGTGTCTTAGGTACAAAGGCCTGACAGATCGTGTATGGTTGATGGTCATGTGTAGGTCCTAAGCAGAAAAAACAGAGCTCATGGGGGTCCTTATGGAGGATCTGATGTCTGCAACTGCACTTTCCTTTCCAGGATTATATGAACTTAAACAGGCATGCAGTGACCCAAGAAAAACGGAAAAAAAGGTCCCAATGGGGTACTTGTCTTTTAATTCAAAGATTCGACAGCAGGAAGAGCCGAAGTTTGACTGGCGGCAGAGACATTCTGAGGAAAGGTAAGGCAGCCATCACTTTTATGGCCCACCCTCCCTCGGCCAATGTCAGACATCCCACATACCCAGCAGTGACTAAAAGATTTTGTATACTGGCCAGACGTTCGGTTAGTTAGCAAGGATAACCCAAGGGTTTGGAATACTGCAACATGAGAATACAAGGACATCTGGTGTTGGCAATGGACAGTCCTCTGGTTCTTCATACAACCAGAGGGAGACATCCAGTGGATGAAGGACAACAGCAGGATCAGTGAATAGTTTTTTAGCTTTTTACTTACAAGTCAGTTGAACTTTGGGACAGGCGGGTTCTGCCATGGTACCCCGAATCAAAAGTGTCAGATGATTTTTTTTTTTTTTCCAAATAAATAAAAAGGGATGACAGACAGCTGTGGAGTGTCCTATTGACAAATGCCTGACATATATCACAATAAGCACAATCATGTGTAGCACCCAAACAAAAAAGACATTTCTTGTTCTATCTTTATGGGAAATCTGCCTCCCACACTCAACGTTTTTCCTTCCAGGATGACATGAAACAAACTAAAAGGAGGAAAAAAGAAAGGAAGGAACCCCAGTTGGGCACTTATTTTTAGATGTTTCAGTAGAAGAACCAGTTCAGTGAACTATGACAGACTGAATTAAAGGGTAGTGCTTGCACTGGCAACAAAGAAGTTTTGAGGATTAGGCATCCATACATCACATATATACCTTAGGCCTTGCACATAGGACATTCGCTTGATATACGGATGCCTGGAAGGTGTAAAGTCTTTGGTATACTGACCATACTTTGCATGGAATAAATGGTTTATTTTTACAACATCTTGGTTTGTGGTGGAAGTTTCCTTATGAAATTTCTGGTATTTGGTCTCCTCTTTGTTGTCTGTTAGTGCTTGTTGGCGACTAACTGATAAGAAGAATATTGGCCTGATATTAGGCCATATTTGCCAGGATATCCTAAAAGTAAAGAATACTACAGCAGTGATAAGGAAGGACATCAGGTATTAGCTGAAGAACAGGATTCAGTATACCTGCTGGTTTCAGAAGAGAGAACACAGCCTCCAGTATGACTGAAAGTGGAAAAGGAAAGGAAAACACACCGTCTCGACTGTCTGCTATATGCATATCAATCATCAGTACAGTGTGCCAGTGACAAGGATAACAGGGCGTTAGAAATGACATGTAGACAGAAGATGAAATACAGCAACATATATCTTGGGGACTAACACTGAATGCACATATGGTCAGCAAACCTTTGCATTACAGGCCAGAGGGATCAGCTACCTAGCACCACACAAGAGATTTTCTTAGATTCAGTGGGAACACCTGTCTTAAACACTGTGCCTGACACTGAGTAGTAAATGATAAACTGCACCTCATTTTAAAGATGTCCTGTGTATCAGTATAAGATACCCTACCCCTGAATTGGGTAATGCAAACCCTCAGCTCGCGACCATAACCAATCAAAAGTCACGAATCCTGGAGAATCTGAGAAGGATGGATCAGAATACTGTCCATTAAGTTCCATAGTTCAGATCTAATGAAGAAGAATTCTCACAAATTTTTACAAAATGTTCTTTTTTTTAGCAGGCTGTACAGTGTCACAGGCTTAACCATAATCTTAGAGCAGTCAGTCAGTAAGCATCACCTTCCACAACAGAGGAATCACAGAAATTACAAGGCAAGTGACAAATTTACCCACCCTCAGACTATACCACTCCTCTCCAGAAGGGCTAGGTCAGTCATTTTTGGAAAGAAATTACTTATCCCTGCACTAATTGTCTACATTCCATTTGAGGGATGGTATTCTCTTGTACTGTTTATCCTACAGAACATGTGTTTGTGCCAAATGCAGTTGGTCCATCTGTCAACCGTGTGAATGCTTTATCAATGAAAGCCACATATGGTGTTCCCTTTCTCCACTATTGTGCCATTGTGGAGTTGGCATAATTACAATATAAAGTGGGGGGGACTCTGCCCCATAAACACACGAAGTGCAGGACAGCTTGCCACCTGCAAAAAAAAAAAAAAAAGTGGCTCTAAGTAATTTTTTTTTGCCGTTTTTGTTGAAGGAAAACCCTATTAGAAATAATTACAAATCCTTAATCTGCAGGGGTATTCTGTTCCATAGGTGGGGAAGGTGCTGTGGGGTGAATATGTCTCTGCATTGTACTCCATTTAACTGCCCATGTAGAATTAAGTCCTTGGTGCATGCATCGGTGAGACTGTTGGATTTGCTTAAGAGGTCCAGGACAACTGGGTCTCTGACAGAGAAAGCAAGGCAGTGATCACCATTCAAGAATTTATAAGATACTAAGTAGCTGGACAATGCTTCCAGTCTGTCCTGGTAGCTAAGGGACTTTAGGTCCGTGAACTTTTTAGCTGGCAACCTCTTGGGTCTTATCTAGTTCACTGGTATATCTAATGAGGTACCGCTCAAAAATGGTCTGATCAAAGCTGAATACAGAAGAATAACAGCCATTGGCATCTTTTGATCTGAATGATATTCCCTATGAAACTAGCTGCATTAAGCAGAATGATTTTTGGACTACTGTTTTCACATGGTGATTAAAAGGTAGGGGAATTATCAATCAACAATTATTCCTAACTAGATTTTCATTTTGAAGTGGAGTATTGTCTAAGTTTTATTGAGCAGGGAAGGGATGCTACCAAAAGCGACATTATTCATTGTCACATTTAATTTGAGCCCATTCTCAATATGCCAGGTACTTATGGGTCTAAGTTCTTGCTGAAGGGTTTGGTTATCACATGGGGATCTTGACAATACCTCACACTTTGCAGTCATCAGCAAACTTTGTTAGCCAGAAGTCCCGGTTTCCACCCTGGAGATCAGAAAAGTAAATGCTAAATGGAAGAGTTCCCCATCACTGAGCCCTGAGAGATATCACTGGTTACTGTCATAATTTATGTCAAGGCACTCGACAATCGAACTGTGTGACTTCTGTCTTTTAGCCAGTTTCCTATCCACCTTATCACATGCTGATCTATTTTTAAGGAGATAAGCCTGTTTACAATGCCAAGATGTGGTATGGTGTTGAACACCCTGGCAAGGTCGATATGCAGTGTGAACAAGCATGATCATCACTGCTGACATCCTGTGCAACCTTCTCAGAGAAGTCAACAACTTTATTTATGCAGGATTTTCTCTAAGCAAAGCCAAAATGCTGAGGGTCAAGTCTCATGAGATTTTTGATGCCACAGATTATGAGATTACCTGAAATTTTTGTACGAGTCTCTCCAGGTTGATGGATCTATAATTTCTGTTGTCAGTGGTGGGATCACCCTTATGGACAGGGATCACCAAGGACCTGCATCAAACTCTAGGGACAAAACCTATAGTTAAATGTAACAGTTTATGGAATGGCTCTGCCAGTGTGTGCTTAACAATAATAAAAACAAGCATATTGTTACAGAGGAAGTTTTTTTTAAAACTTAGAAATCACCTTCACTATATGCTCCTTTGTAATGAAAGGGATTTTTAGGGATTCAGGGATGTGCAGACTTAGGGTAAGGTCTCTGTGGTAAAGCTGAAAGTGAATTTCTTTGCAAGTATATTGGCAATATCTACTGGATCCAATGAGGAGGTGCCAGAATATGTTCAGAGCAATGTTGAGTGCTATTCCTTAGTTTCCTAATGTAGCTAAAGAAGAATTTATAATTATTCTTGGCTTCAGATACTAATCTAATTTCATAGGTTGAGTAATCAGCTCTGATAATGTTCTTCAAACTTCTACTGTTTCTGATACTATCCTTGACATGAGAGTTTTTAATCTATTGTTTAATTTCAGGAGTTTCTTATATTTATTTATGTTGCAGGACCTCCAGGGTGTTTTTTTAAGTTCTCATTATACGTTGTTCTGGTTCGGACTGCCAATTCTATACAGTTACCTAAGTGGACACATAATTCCTTTGTAAAGCTGCCTGCTGTGTCACTCGAGTTGTTACAGCTATGAGTGAATTTTGAAACTTTATCACAGCACTGGATGATGTTTGTGCATCTGAAATCCTTGAATTCTGAAATATTTGATGCAGGGGCTTTAGAAATTTTGAAAGATATACCCGTGCATGAAATGATTATATTTGTGAGGATCAGATCAAGAATATTATATCCTCTGGTGGGTTTACTATTATATGTTCCAAACAGTTTTTGTTTACCAAGTCCAAGAACTTCTTGACATATCCTACAGGAGGTATAGGTGGCCTAGTTAATTGAGGGATAATTAAAGTCTCTCAATCTAATTACGTTTTTGTTAAAAGAAATTTGCAGAGTATGTTTTGGAATATTATATGACCATCAGGGAACAAGGAGGGTATCCTGTAACAGGTTATAAAATGATGGTTTGTCTTGTTTAGGGAAAGCAGAAATTTTACAAGTTCAGGTTGTGGGTCTCTAAGAATCTGCCTGGAGGTGATATGGCCCTTGACAAATATGGAGATGACATCACAGTTACCATTGGACTTGAAGGCATGACAGGCACAAAACCCATGTATGTGCTGTCAACATTTAAAGTTTCAGTAATTACACACATTTAAAGTTTCAGTAATTACACAAATGCAGGAGAGCCTCAAGATCAGGAAATGCGTTAAGACTACTGGCACTGAGGAAGGCCATCTTAACATGATCCAGTTTAGGTATGACTGTTTGCTAAGCTGGAATGTTCATTAGCCAGACTCTGTCTAAAAAAGGCACTATGGTGGCATCAATGGCTTTACAGTATGTGAAAGCCTTTGAATGAGAGATGTGGGCCATGCTCTGTTACGCAAAATGGACTGCAGCTCCAACTTCTCTGATACTGCAGAAAACCTCAGGTTTTCTCTTCATACATTATCTTCTTGATCTACCATTTCCTGAAAGATTTATTAATTCAATGTCAAAATCTCTGTCATTCTTTCCTTCATTTACATTATGGACTTCATTTACATTATGGACTTCAAGATTAGCAGCTTTTCAGATTGATTACTTAATTCATCTATCTTTCAATCATTTTCATTTGTTTTTATGAAGTCTTCCAAAGTCCTACTTAATTTAACACTTCGGAGGGCATACAGACTATGTTTTCTTTTAGTTTACTGGAAACCATCTCCAGTATTGATGCTGCAATGTAGGTCTGCTTCCTGCTGATTACCCTTGAGATTCTTCTCATCTAGAACTTTTTCTCCTCTTTCTCTGGTTGACTTTGTTTTATTTGCCCCATATTTTTTCTTTGCAGGAATCCAGTGTGCCTGCAGTCTTTTATCCTCCACAGTTCTTCAGTTTTCACACAGGGAGAGCACTAGTTAGTTAGAGTACATCTCAGACAGTCACCCTCTTGGGAATCCAGAAGCAGTTCAGATACTCTTATCCTCTTGGGCAACTTCAATTTAAAATAAGTCATGGAAAAAAATATTTTATTTAGTAATCTAACCCACAAAAAAGGTGAACTTCAAAGTCAACAAAGTAAATGCAAGTATCCACAGAAGATGCATTAGCATCAGACCATTAACTAATCCAGTAAATGTTGGGAAAACATTACACAGCCTTCCCTTTCTATTCTACCTTCTTAAAAAATATGGAGATGGGGCTCCAAACAGCAGTGCCTTGTCTAAAGTAGCGCCAAAGAGTTGCTCCTTCACATGTTCTGGAAGGGCCTGAAGCCTCAGCTAGGCAAGTAGCCTGATGGCGCATACCATCACAGCAGCTCAAAACGCTGCATTTACAGCATCATTCTCACACTTGATAGCATGCCTGCTCACCTGCATGGCAGTGTTCATCTAGGCCATAACATAGCCTACAGCATTTCATATGCCCCCACCCCCCACATCTTTAATCTTTTTGAGTGCTTCTTCCTTATACTTAATCATGTGGGTTAACAGTTTGGGATTCTAAAGGAAAGGGTTGCTGAAGTGCACACATCTTCCTATAGGGGTCAAGATCCAGCTTTTCTGGCCAATGGGAAGAGTGCCCTCCCTGGAAAAAGCCTAGCTCCCTTAGCAGAATCCATTACAGATGAATCTGCTACTGGACTTTTGTAAAGGAACTTACCAGATTTATGGACCCTGTAAAAATGGCCTGGTCTCCTAGGAGCAGACTGAATGGAATTCTGACCCCAAAGATGCAGCTTTAAAGGCATTCCAGCAAGACTTCTGCAACAAGGGAGACAGGTAAAGGTATAGAAGTCTAGGGCAGATTTTCAACATGCCACTCAGAGGCAATGCAATTAAGAGGAAATAATATTATATAATCATCTTTCCCTCTGGCCATCAGTGTAATTCATCTGGTGGTTAGGCCTTGGAAATTTAGCCCCGTGACACCTCATTGTAAAAGAAATAGTGGGTCAGTCCTGGAACATCATAAGGACTAATACTGGACTACAGAATGGCTCCACAGTAATGGCTGGTAACTCTTCTTTCATCAGAGGAACAAACTATGGGAGCTACCACAGTGCACCGTGACAAATCCTGCTACATACCCTATTACTGAAGCCTGGGAACTGGCTTCCAGCTTGGATGTGGCCTTCACCATAACAACAAATCAGAAGCCTGAGATTCTGACAACACCACAAACTAGTTTATTCCATAATGGCGCTTTATCAGAAAGTGCATCATTGTTAGTTATGTCCTTTAAAATAACAGTAGTTTGAGTAAGGGCAGTATAAGTAGGCAGCAAAACTTCCTGCACTAGGGGGTGGCAACTACAGCTGTAAGAGAACAAATCCTGAATAAGATTATGATTCTTTGGCTCAGGTATAAAGACCTTGGGCATTTATCTATATTTAGCAACATTATGGTCCCATGACAGCAACTTCCAAGTTTTTTTTTCCTCCCTCACTTTCCTATGCACCTATTTTTCCTTCTCCACCAAGGTAAAGGTGAATACTCCCTGAACTAAGATAAGCATTTTCAGTGCTCAGTGAAAGACCTGAGGTTTCATCTTAGTAAAGCACAATATTAACATGTTTCAACAACATGACTCTGTGTTACAAAACAAATAGAAACTGCAAGTGGCAGTCTTAGAAGGTAAAAGTCTCCTGCCAGAAAAATGGACAGCAACTTTTTCTTGAAGCATCATACGCCAAAACTGCTAAGAATAATCTGAATAAGTCGTTACAGTTTCTACTAGCAAGCAGAGCACACAGTAAATACTGCCAGCACTCAAAACACTTGTATGATTGTTGACTTCAGTCTCAGTTAGACACCCAGCCAGAAGACTAATGTCTACCTGTAGCTAACTGCCATTCATCTTATCAATATCTGAAGCAATAATCGTTTATAACAAATGTCAACTGTGTCAAACACTATGGGTAGCGGCATATGCTATTTGGGAAACAAATGTGGTTAATTCTGTATTTAAGTAATACACTGGCTCTGACACTATTGATCATACTACTACTGACCAGTGTGGCATACTAAACTTCTGTAAGGTTACAAAGGACTATACCGCCACATTGAGGTGATACCAATCTAGCACATCTGAAATGCAACTGTAAAGTATTTAAAAACAGTGTCTAACTTGCTAACAGATGTAATGGATTTCTTGATTTAATGAACTTAATGATATCTTTGCACAGCCAATGTAGGTGAAAAATCCCAGACTTTACCTTTTTCTGTGGGAAATTACCGGATGGTTTAGTATCTCCTCAGCAGTAGGCCTTCTCTCCGGATCCTGAAATGTAAAAGTTACAATAAGCATTCAAACCTCATTTTCTCTGCTTCTTTTAGCAAAAAGAACATTCGTGCATTCTGACCCAGGCAAAAAAGGTGGTCCCAGTTGAACAACTGCTAAAAGATTATGACAAAACCAGTTGCAACACAAGCATAATGCCTTTCACTTTAACTTGCTTTACTATCATCAATTCTAAATCACTCATAAATATTTGTTATATGCAAGTTAGAGAAAAGGAATAAAACTGCTTCACTAATCGCACACATCTTTGCTCCAAAGGCATCACTGAGGTTTATAATTTTTTCTGATACTTTACACTATTGATGTCTTTCATTATTTCTGGAGTATTTGGATGTACTGGTAGTCTAAATACTAAAATTAAGAAAACACAAGAAAAAGAACATTACTTGCCAATCTGGAGCTAAAACTACAGAGCAAAACCTACACAAATTATTAATAAATACCCAATATTGAGACAGAAACACAATCAGAGAGCAGGTAAGGACCACTTAAGCCCACCATGTTTACCCATTTACTTGTCTATTACTCAAATCACGTCTTCTAGACAACAACACTGTATTCTCAACTACTCTCTCTCTCTCTTTGTCTGCACTTAAAACATACATTACAGAAACTGTCTATGGCTTTGAAGCAGTCTCATTTAAATTACCTCTGCATGTTGCCTTTTCTAACATTCCTCTTTATGAGTCTCTACTTTAAACTCCAAAGCTTCAATTATCATTTTGCAAGCAAGTAGTGACAAAAATATAAGGCTACTTCTACCTAGCAAATTACAATGTGCACTGTTCTCTGGCCTTCAGCTTCTTGTCACCATTCATTTCCCTCCCAGCACTACTAATTTATTACATTTATCATAAATTTTTAATTTATCAGATGTACTACTTTTGGGAACCACTTCTAGCCACAACCTAGAAAGAAAAAAGACCACCACACTAAGTAAATAACAAGTTAGATCAGTTGTGTTAGTGCAATTTACGACTCTGTCCAGATCTAAACGATAGTACTGTGTACAGCAATAGTGCTCAACTAACATCATCATGCTATAATACAGCAAATTATAAATCCACAGTAAAAGTCAACTCATCTAGTGCCCAGTGCCTTTCCCCAATCTGGCTTCTCTTAACTATACGTAGTGGAGCAAAAACAAAAGGTCAGTTCTAATCTGGCTGTTGCTCTTAACTTCAGGAGCAAGCCATGCCTCTTTTCTGCAACCCTTAACTGCAAGTTCAGGAGCACAAAAAAAGTCCTCTCCTTCTTCTTTTAAAACTGTAGCAAACTGTTTGCTACAACTTATATCAGACACAAAGCACTGCAGCTCTTCAGTCATGACCATAAAACAGCATCAAAATTAATTTTTGTGTTAGCATTCAGAATTGCCGGTACAGAAATGAATACCAGTACTGCACTACTGATCATCATCTGCAGATAGTAAGCTCTAACACCTTGCGCTGAGGGCAGCTGACCCCTTCACCCCACCATAGCTATGCCTCTGCATTAATCAAACAGCAGTCAATGTAAAATACGGTAATGTAATTCCTTAGTGCTAGTATACTGTTATACCAAACTTAATAGTGAAAGAAAGGGCAGAGAAAAAAAGTATGAATTTGCTTTTTATTTACTCTACACTACATTATGTTACTTCAGAAGGAAGTCCATTTGACTAAATCAAACAGATACTTCAGCAGGAATTTTGACATGTCAGTTAGTATCTAACATTTCTAGTACATTGTTTGATGTCTGATGCCAAAGAGATGGGGGGGGCAAGGCTATTTTACCAGTGTTGATGTAAAGTGTTTTCTCCCACCTCCTTGTAGCTGACCATCAGCTGCCACCAGCTCCTCATTCATTTGGTTTACCAGAACCACCACAGCCTCCCCGGGTTCAGCTCAAGCCTACATCTGGAAACCGTAAGGACATCGAAGTCGCTGCAGCAGCATCATATTGCTGCTGAACAGTGCATCCTAACTCCCACTACCTCCCCATGGCAGCATCTTGCAAGCTCTGTATTATTACTGTAGCATCGGGTACATGCTCACTTTCATACAAGTGCAACCTCTGACTAAGAGTTATACTCACCTGCAGCACTGTTATACTGCAGGAAGCTTAGGCTGCCTCACACCTGCCAGGATGGGTGATTCAGTGCTGACCAATCTCTTCCACCTCCCTGTTTAGCCCTCCAGAGCCCTTGCTACTAGTTCAATACAGGTCATCTGGGTTGCAATAAGGGCTTTATCCTTCTGCATCACGGGGCCACTTTGTGTTGAGGTAAATGCTTGGTCTACTTAGAAATGTGGCACGGCCATCCAGTGGGGGCTACTACTCCTTCCCATGTAACAACATGCTCCAGTACACCAGACATGAAGGCTACTAAGATGCGACTTTGCAACCTATACACTCTCCTCAGATAGCATTTGTATTCGCCATACCTCCATTCGGGGAAATGTGATATTTTTGCAACCCACACAACCTCCTTCTCCTCCTCTCAGGATAAGCACTCCTATCTTTCCACACCAGCTCGAAAACACACCCAAGCAACTAATCAAACCTGAGTCAACAGGTCATAGTCGGGGCTTATACCTCAATGCCAAGAGAGCTTGGGGGGCCCTTATTGGTATGTAATTTAGTATCTCATTTTTAGTGTACTTTGTAAAGTTTCATGTTGAAAACAGCTACACACAGATGTTAAAACTACTGTTTTCTGTGTTTGCTAAAAGCAGCACTGTGCTACACTTGAGAGGTTGGTTAACCTAATGTTTTTAAAAGCAATTCTAAAGATAGTAATTTTTTGTCTGCTGAACTGGGCAATCTAACTTTTATGAAACCAAGCTCATTGTGCTGTGACTGTTGTAGGATCCATTAGTGGTTTAAATATTTCTTCCACTTCAGTTTTATTTATGTATAGGTTCATACTTTGTGTGGTCAATTTTTTTTTTTTTTATAAAGCTTCACACCAAATACACAATTCAAAAATGTGCCATTCAATTTACAGACATGAATCTACTTCACAGACAATACTTTTGTGCAGCACACACAATAAACCAGCCTCTTACACATGCACATGTAAAGCATTATGGCTTATATGCGATTAGTATGGATACTTAAAAGCAAAAGATGAAGCATGCCTTTGAAAAAAGGGGGCCACATGTGTAGAAAACAAATATATATATATTTGCGACATAAATTGAGTAACAAAAACCTGTAACACATGGGCCAACATTAAACCCTAACAAGCCAGTTCTCTACCTATCTGCCCACCTTAGAAGTTCACTCAGTGCAGCCACAGAAGGCAGCCAGTGAGACACAGAACTAAACTCAGATGAAGATCCACTGTCAGACAAACAGGAACTGAGTTGAGAATGTGAGACACATCTGTAATGCCCATGCCCTGGCCCAGCAATCAAGGAGCCTCAATCCTTACCACTAACACCAGTGAGGGACGTCTCATATAGGAAGAAAGGATAACAAATACACACAGTAAAGTGAAATTCCCTTAAACAGCACACAGAGATCACAGTCGGTCTGTGGCTGGTCGCTCCCTTGCTCTCCAGGTCCCCAATAAGACTCCCCACTGGCACAGCTATAGGGTCCAGATCTCGGCCTAGTGGGCAAGCTAAAACCTCCAGCACCCTTTCTGTCCAACCAGTGCTTCGTGCCCCTGCCCACACACACACACACACACACACACACACACACACACACACACACACACACACACACACACACACACACACTTTAAGAAGAGTTTATATAACCACACAGACACTCCTGGGGAAGGCTGGGACAGGTTCTCCAGCTGTGCCCCCTTTTCCCAGACTATACGGTAGTATCAGCTGCTACCACCCACTAATATTTATCAGCAACTCAAAGGCCCTTAAAAGGGTGTCCAATTATTACTGTGCAATATTATTATCCAATTAGTAGTATAGCCCACAGCTAAAGCTATTGGAGTGGCTTTTGTACAATTTTACCCAAGGCGTGCAAGTACTCTAAAGAGCTTAAATTATCTCTACAAAAACAGCTGCAGTTGAAAAGGTTTAAAAATATTTAATAATAAATAGTCAAAACACAAGACAATACTTTTTACTACAGTTAGTCAAGAGTTCAGAGATCACAGAGAAATACTTAAAATGATTTAGTACAGTTCTGGCATCACAGAAAAACACAGTCTAATCTTTCTAGTTTCTAGCTATTTCTAAGAGAAAACACAAGTCTAAGATAAACTTACATATAGAGGAAGACAGTGATGAGTTGGATGGTCAAGACAAAAATGCTTAATGTTCTCTCATTCTCTCTGTTTTCAAAATCACATTCCTGGTTCACATTACATCATTCTTCACACTTCCCTGGGTTTCCCAGGCTACACTCTTTAATAAGCTCACACCAGGTCAGGAAGCAAAGCCATTAAGGACAGTTATGCATGCAAGTTCTGGCCATTATTCTGGCCTTAAAACAATAGCAAGAATTCTTTCATCTAGACAGGCTGGAGCCAACTTTAAAGATCAGACACAGTCATAAAATGCTTGACTTAGTTTCCTTAAAGCAGAGTGCACTGTTGTTACATATTTGCAGTTCCACATGTAACACTATTTTTGCCATTTAAGACAATAAGCTTGTGGTTTACATTAATATTTACAGATGACAGAATTGTCTCCAAAATTCTATCTGGCTAGGCTGGCAGTCTTCACATCAGAGGGGTGCAAGACAGCCATTATCAGCCTCATCACAAAGAGCAAACACTGTACTGAAGGAGAAAAAAGATGGACAGCACTTCAGGAAACTATCCATCCAGCAAACAAGTACAAAAGGGTAACAAAGGGCTCTGTCATGTTATTAGGCTTAATAAATAACACATATGAGGATCTTAAATAGAATGTATATATGATTGACCAAGACACAGCAAATGAGTTACACTGGATACAATTCTATACATCATGGAAGAATATTAATTTGACTGAAATTATTGAAACCCATCTAATAACTGTATCTGACCATGCTCCTGTGAGGATTAGGATACAAATGCAGGTTAATAAGTACCTTCCTACATAGTTACCGAAAAGTGAACTTAAATTTTAACTTTTACCTAGCCCTTAAGAGCTACTGGAGCAGATAGAAACTATCCCTGATGGGGTAAGCTAGAATTTGGGACAATTTGAAAATTGATTTCAAGAGTAGTGCTGAAATAAGGATGAAGGAAATATTGGAGAAGGGAGATAAATATCTAAAGGGTTGATAAAAGTTAAATTAATGCAGAATAAAATATGTAATCTTTCTGTACAAGAGTTGGAATACCTACAGAATGTGAGTGGAAAGCATTTAGATAATACACACCTCTAGAAAAACTGTTATAAAGAGAGAATATTTTAACAGCAGTCACAGAGCAAGAAAGCATAAAGACTAACACAACAGAAATTAGAAAAGAGCAGAAGTTAAAAGTCAGGGACTCTAAGACAGAAACAACAACTAGATATCCCAAAGAGATAAGGTAAATCTTTCAGAAATTTTATGAACATTTACATAAGGCTGAGGAATAGGGAAGTCAGAATAAGGTGCAATCAGAAATATTTAAAGAAGATTTCGATTTGCCAATGCTGGAGGAACAATAGGCTCAACTGATCATAACCAGGAAAGAAAACAAAGGAATAAAAACTATGATGCATAGTCAATAAACAGGGAAATTTCTGGAAATAGTGATCCTTGAAGGCGAATTGCCGAGGTACCAGATCGCTGGAATAAAGGAAGTAAGATACTGATGAATTACTGGCTGTTTGTGTGTTTTCTTAACGTTCCTACATAAGTCTGGAAGCTGAGAAGTTGAGAAAGCAGAAATTGATAAAGTATTGTAAAGAGTTGTTTAATAATATACTTAAACAGGGAGAAATCCCGTCATTCTGAAAGAAAGCAGTGGTAGCAGTACTGTCGAAAGAGTGTAATGAACTCACAGAAAATACAGTTGTGTACACTTATCATAAATGTAGATGTTCGAGTGTATTCACTGTAGCAGTCATTACATTTGGGTTATCTGTTTGCAGGTAGCCCTCAGTCGGCCATTTTAACAAAGTCTTGGGTCATGCGTTGGTGTCCCTTCTTCCATGACGTCAGGTCGTCAGGAGTATAAAACATGCAGCCGACGCCATTACATCAGTTTTTCTTGCCACAGATGTCAGGTGCCCCCCTAATGGGAAGCAATTAAATATAGAAGTACAAAGACAAACCTCCAACAAAAAAGCAAATACACCAAAAGGGCTTTTAAGCATAGTAAAGGAAAGTAGAGGTATAGCCAAAAGAAGTTAGGGGGCAGGAGGGAGGGAGGATAACCAGGACTGCAACAGTGAATGCACTCGAACATCTACATTTATGGTAAGTGTACACAACTGTACTATGTTCTTCGTGTTTCACTGCTGCCGTCATTACATTTGGGTAGATTCCCACAGCTATGGTTGGGAGGAGGAATTTAGATAGCATTAGGGCCAGCTATAAGGCCCTGCAAGACTGCAGTGGCAAAGGCAGCTCCGGATTTAGAGAAAAATTGGCAAATGATAATGCTTGGTGAAAGTATGTACAGAGCTCCAGATAGCAGCTTCTAGGATGACCCTGGTACGGACGCCTCTGAGAAAGGCTGTAGAGGTGGATGCAGTCCTGGTGGAGTAAGGTCTGATCCCCTGGGAGATAGGTTTTTCATGGTGCTTATAGCAGAAATGAATACAATGGTTTATCCATTTAGAAATGGTTTACTTTGAAATAGCCTTCCCCTCTGCCCCTGCAGCAAATGCCACCAGCAGTTGTTCAGATTTCCTTTGAGGTTTAGTCCTGTCCAAGTAGAATCTACGTTGTCTGTGCACATCTAAGGAATGCAGTATTCATTCCCCTTTATTCTGTGGATTGGGAAAGAAGGTTGGCAAATTAATGGATTGATTAAGAGCCACAATGGATACCAGCTTGGGCATGAAGGAGGGATTGGTTCTGAGGGACACACTGTCCGCATGAAAGATGATGAAAGGCTCCACTGCCATAAGGGCCTGTAATTCAGATACCCTTCTAGCTGAAGTGATTGCTAAAAGGAAAGCTGTTTTCCAAGAAAGAAATTTTAAGTCTGCAGTAGCAGCTGGCTCGAAAGGAGGTAGAGTGAGTTTTTCCAAGACAAAGTTAAGGTCCCAGGCTGGGGTGGTCTCAAATTTTTGGACCCTCTGAGGAACTGCTTGAGCAGTGGATGAGAGAAGAGGGGAGGTCCTGTGTTATAATGAGCTGAAATGGCTGAGGCGTGGATTTTAATGGAGGAAAAAGACAGGCCCTTGTGAAGCATCTCGGTTAAGTATTGTAAAATCTTAGATAAATTGGGTGCTGCTGTGCTCATCCCTTGAGATTGGTTCCAGGCACAGAATCTTTTCCATTTTTCAACATAAGATTTTCTAGTACTAGGCCTCCTTGCCTCTAAAATGATATCCATCACAGGTTTGCTGAGGGATGGTAAAGGAGAGATTAAGTAATTAGCCAGGCTGCAAGGTTCAGTGTTAGAAGCTGAGAGTACAGAACCTGGTTCTCCTGCTGAGACAGCAGGGAAGGGGTCAGAGGCAGGTGCCATGGAGATAACCATGACACACTGCGCAGGAGGGGGTACCAGTGTTGGCGCGTTCAGTCTGGAGCAATCAAAATCATCCTTGGTTTCTCCAGTTTGATTTTTAGTAGTACTTTGGAGAGCAGAGGCAGAGGGGGGAAGGCATAGACTGATAGGTTTTTCCAGCTGAAGGACGGAGCATCCACTTTCCAGGCTTGTTTGTGGGGAGTCCTTGTGCAAAATTTATTTGTCCAATTGGTAGTTCTGGGGAGAGGCAAACAGGTCTACATCTGGGCTCCCCCATTTGCTTGTCAACATGTTGAAAATCCTTGGTTCCAGTTTCCACTCGTGTGGGTCCATGAGGTTTCTGCTTAGTCCATCTGCCAGTGTATTTAATTTTCCTAGCAGGAATTGAGCTTGTAGGTGCACTTGGTAGCTCAAGGTTGTGTTCCACAATGCCATGGCTAGTCTGCAGAGGGGGTATGAATGTGTACACACCTGCTTGTTTATGTACCACATTAACAGTGGTGTTGTCCATCTTTACCATTAGTTGCCCTAGAAGAATATGGTCCTTGAAGGCTGTCAGAGCATTCTGTACAGCTAACATTTCTTTTTGATAGATATACAGGTGCATTTGACTTGGGTTTCATTTGCCCTGAATGCACTTCCCTGCCAGGTGACACCCTCCATGCATAGTCTGATGCGTCTGTTGTTAGGGTCTGGGCTGCAGGGGGTGGTGTGAAAGGTAGTCCCTTGTTTTGGTGGCAGGCCTCTGCCCACCAAAGGAACTCTAGACATAGGCAAGGTATGATGGGAATCACTGTTTCTAGGTCTTGAGAATGTTGACACCATAGGCTTTTTATATACCACTGTAGTTTCCTCATATGCAGTCTTGCATATGGAATTAGAAGAATGCAGGAGGCCATGAACCCCAAGGCTTGCAGTATTTGTCTTGCAGATAGCAGGGTTTTTGTGGCCACTTGTGTGAAGCAGGTTGTCAAATGAATTTGCTTCTCTGGCGTGAGGTAAGCCATCTGGGAAGTTGTATTCAAGCTTTCTCCCAGGAATATAATTTGTTGACAGGGTACCAGGTGTGATTTATTTTTGTTTATGGTGTACCCCAGACAAGTTAGAACTCTTTGTACAAAGGCCAGATGATTCAAAAGTATATCCTGGCTTTCTGCCTGAATTAGGCAATTGTCCAGGTATGGGTATATTTGAATATTTCTTTGCCTACAAAATGAAATAACTGGAGCTAGGCACTTTGTGAATACCCTGGGTGCAGTAGATAAGCCAAAGTGCAGTACAGAGAACTGATAGTGCGTTTAGCCTGCTTTGAAGCCTAGGAATCTTCTGCAAGATTCCCTGATTGGGATGTGCAGGTATGCTTCTTTTAAATCTAGTGTTGCCAACCAGGCATCTTTGCCTAGCATAGGAAGTAACTGGTGAAGAGTCAGCATCTTGAATTTTGGAATCTCCAAAAAGGTGTTTAGAGTAGACAGGTCCAGGATAGGACGCCATGAATTGTCTTTTCTGGGTACCAGGAAATGTCTCGAATAGAAACCTTGTCCCTTTTCCTCTTCTGGTACCAGTCGAATAGCCCCCATGCTTAAGAGAGAAAGTACTTGTTTTTGGGCCTCTGCCCACTGATTTGGGGGGGTAGGTCTGGCCACCCGCTTGGTGTTGGCAACGTGTGGAAGTGAAATCTGTATCCCTGGGACACTATGTTTAAAACCCATTTGTCCTGGGTAATGAGTTCCCAATTCTTTGCATGAAGAGCAATCTTTCTCCCCAAAGGGGCAGTCAGTTGATAAGTGCTTGGAAATTTTAAAAGGAAGTCATTGAGACAGTTTGCCATAGCGGGGAGTCTTATTATTCCCAGATTTGGAAGTGGAGGTCCCCCACTGCTTAGTTCTGTGTGTCCCCTGGGACTGAAACCTGGGGTTTTTGCTGTGTCTGGGTTTGGCGTGAAAAGACCTGGAAGGGGCTGGAAAGGACCAATTCTTAGAGGGCCAGTGCCTACTAAATCTAGGAGGCTGAACTTGTAAAAAATCTTTAACAGTTTGCATAGATTTAGCTTTATCTTCCATCTTTTTAACAACTTCCTCAGCCTTGTTGCCAAACAGGCAGTCCTGATTTAAAGGAGCATCCAACAATTTAGCTTTAACATGATCAGGCAAAGATTGCTCCTTAAGCCAAGCATACCTTCTGAGCACAGACCCAGTTACAGCAGCCCTGCAAGAGGCCTCTAATCAATCAAAACCACAATGCAAAGCATGTTTTCCAACTTGTTCAGCAGAATTCATTAAATCCTGTAATTCTTTATTTTCCACACAGTCAGGAATCAACATCATTTTCTGTTTAAGCAGTCCAATAACATGTTGCTGATACTTTAACATCTGAAACTGGCAGTTTAAAGCCCTAATGGCCAAGGTTGCAGAAGTGTAAACGTTCTTACCCCATCTATCCAGCGCCCTGGAGTCTCTATCAGAAGGGGTAGGATTTTTAGCAGTAGAAGCCTTAATGCTCTTGGGCTCCTGTGAAATAGTCTCTGAATCTGCAATAGGATTTTTAAAAAGGAACTTGTGGGACTCAGGGACCCTGTAGTATCTGTCAGGTTTTCTGGGAGCAGGAGGCAGGGAATCAAGGGCTAAACTAGATTCTGAAAAAGCATCAACAATGTCTAGTGCAGAAGGAATAGCTAAAGGCCTATGCTGAGGTAGGAGAAGGACATCCCTAAGCCTTTTTTCTGAATCAGAAAAATCCTGGTTTTCCCAGTGGAAATGCTCCCATAGAGTATGTAAGGTTTCCCCAAAAGAAAAATCCTCAGGAGGGGAAGCATAGGGAATGCAGTCCTCTGTATCAGAATCTTCATAAGTAGATAAGGGCAAATCCAGATCATCAGAAGAATTAGAAAAAAACAGAAACCTGATCAGAAGATTCATAATCAACTTCAGTCCTAGGCCTCTTAGAAGGGCGGGGGGGGGGGGGGGTTGGCTACCCCTGATTAGAGTTAGATCTTCAGCCATTCTTATCATTTGTTTTTTAGGCATAGAGGCCTGAGCATGTGGCCTGGGCATCGTTTTTTTAGGCATGGATTGATATTTAGGCCTAAGTAAAGAAGGAGGCGTCTGTTTAATATGCAGGTCCGTAGGCCTGAAAACTCCCTCAGAAGCCGGTGCCTGCACAGCGGCTCCGGACCCATCCAAGGTAGAGACATCCGTGGGTTCCATAGTTGATGCATCTCGCGGTATACCGGACTTCAAATGGGTCTCAGTAGAGGCCTGCGAATCAGAAATAGAGGGTATCAGGGGCTGCGAAAGCGCCTCACTGAGTAACGGCGAACTGGCAACTGGCTTAGGATTAGCGTAGTCACCAGTTTTGAACCTTGGTGGCCTGTCTCTTTCTTTATCTTTGCATTTTTTCGGAATCCCGGTAGCCGGATGGCTAACCAACGACATTTCTGGATAATTAAACCGAGAATCAAAATATTTAGAGGTGAAAACATACTGACGACGGATAGTGCGCTGATTAAATCAAGCTAAAAATCGATAGCAACGTATGTCATGGTCAGGGCCTAGGCAAGGAATACAGTACAAATTAAAATCTTTATGAGGTATTTGCTTTCCAAAAGTAATGCAATTATTAACTTTTACTGACATCGGTAAGGAGCAAGAAAAAGTTGAAGACTTCGGTTCTGAAACTTGAAAATGAAAATTTCCGGAGTTGGCCAACTGGCACTTGCGAACTGCTTCTGCTTTGCTTTGGGCACTGCACAGCAAGAAAGACTGATGTAATGGCGTCGGCTGTATGTTTTATATCCCTGACGTCATGGAAGAAGGGACAGCAACCGACGCAGGACCCAAGACTTTGTTAATCAGGCCAACTGAGGGCTGCCTGCAAACAGAAAACCCAAATGCAATGACTGCAACAGTGAAACATGAAGAACTTCTGGTGTTGTATACACCGATTTCTATTTTAAACTGTGATTAAAAAGTAAAAAATACTGGCCCAACAGAATGAAGTAGCAAAAGCAGAATACATTTTTTTTTTATTCTGCTTTTGCTGCTTCATTCCCTTGGGCCAGTATTTTTTACATTTGGTTTCTTGTTATACTGGTACAAGTGGTCTTTTGTGATTAAAAAGTGTTCACTTCTATATTTGCTAAGAGAATAGCAAAAATACTACCAAAATTGACAGACATTCAACAGTGTGGCTTTGTGGAAGGGAACAGACATTTAATAACATTAACAGAACAATGATGCAAATGAAACATGAATATTAAAATACACCATTATTGTTGATCAACTTGGATGCAGAGAAAGCATTTAACATCCAGGGAGAGGCTGTAAGTCTCGTACCAGGTAGGACTCATATCCGCAGCAGGTCTCCAAGGTAAACGGCCTCTGGAATGTTACAATAAAACAGGTACAGGAGGTCAGCAAGCCAGATCTGTAACTTCAGGATAAGGATTGGTTCTAAGGGCTTGGTCGGTCGGGCTCTGGCTTGCAATGGGGCTGGGCATGCAGTGTGGCTGGACAAGGCATCACCCCCTTGCAGGGGGAGTGGCAGTGGCTCTAGACACGAGACGGGCCCTTCCTGTGGATCACCTGGCCATGGAGGGTGCTGGTCCCAACTGCATGATGCATTATCCAGCAGCTAGCAGCTGACTTAGAACTGTTGTGGACTGGGGGAATCAGACTATTTAATTAAAGCAAAGCATCCCAAAGGCCCGAGACGGGTGTTGACACAATGTGATTTCTGCCCAGTGCTCCCAATGTCAAAGTGAAGGAATTCAATGAAGTGTGGGTAAATGGCAGGAATAACTATGACTCTCTTAAGGTACCCAATGCCTGATCTGATTACTGACACGCATGAATGGACAAATGAGACTCCCACTGTCCCTACTTTCTATCTATTGAAACCACAGCCAAGGGAATGGGCTTAGCAGAATCAGTGGGGAAAGAAGACCCTGTTATGCTGGACTCCAGCCTGGCACTGCAGAGAGACATGAGAGGGGAGGGATAAAAGTTAGGAAAGGAACTCCTGATATTTAGAAGGAAGAAGAGAGAAATGCAATAAAGATAATAAGAAATAATCATATTCCAGTTATCACCCAGAAATAGACCTAAGCATGAAGGACCACTTCTGTACTGTTTGGTAGCAAATGAGATCTGGGAAATTATGGGTAATGGGAGGGGCCTAAGCACTGGATCTGAAGCTTGAGAAAGGCCGAAGACAGATCGGAGTCCGATCAGGGGACCAATCCACTGATAAATGAATGAAAGAAACATCAGATTAATAGCTTTCCATCACAATGGCTACTCTGTCCATATTATCATGTATTGTAAACTGCCTTACATATACAGACAAAAAACAAAATGCTTTACATTATTACTAAATGTACAGTGCAAACAGCAATGATGAGGGATCACAGATACGGATAGAAATGAAAATGCAAATCTGACAAAGAAATGATTTCATGGAAGATGGCTCCACAATGATCAACAGATTTTCAGCTCTCCCAGAGTGAAAGCAGAAACTGGAACACAAGGGTCAGTAGCCCTTGTCACTTTTAGTAAATTAAGTTACTGTCTAGTAAGTACACTGCCTGGATGCCAGCAAAGAAGAAACTAAGATAGCCTGAAAGAAAAATTAACTAGAAAAGGTCAAGAGAAAATATTGACTGGGAAGAATCTTGCAGTTGTAGAGTAAAAAGCAGTTCAAGCTCCAGCTTTGGCACAAAACATGGCTTCCAGTAATCTAGAGGAAAAATAAGTCAAATGTGCTCAGAACCAATTAAAATAAATGAAACAATGAAGAAGTATACCAACTCAAATAACAAAACGATGGAAAAAAATGGAAAAAGCTTTAAACGGATGTTCAGATGAACTGATAAAACTGCAAAGATCAGAGGAGGAAATGAAGAAAAAACTGGCTAAGGAGGGGACTGCTCAAAAGATCCTTCAAAGATATTATAATTAGTAGACAGAGCACATGGGGGAAATCTCAGATTCTGTGGTTTACCAGAGAAACTACAAGGAACAGACTATTAATTCTATGAAGGCACAAATAAGCAATTGGTATTCCACAGGAACTGTTAACTGAAAGAGCATGTTTCAAATCTGGCCATGAGAAAGCAGACAAGACCTAAATTATTAAAGATGCAAACTTACCAGCGGAAAGAGTTGATCCTGAAAACTGTGTCAGAAGGGCAAAGTATTAAAATTTGGAGACGGTAGAGTGTTTGTGGGAAATTATTACTCACTGTACACTGGGCAGAAGAGAAATAAATGCATTCCAATAATCAGGGACTCTCAAGGGGCAGGTGTGAGGTTCAAGCTGTTCTATCAAGCTGTCTTCAGACTAATTTTTCCTGAAGGATCAGAATCATTTTGATGCAGAACAGGCAACATGTTTTTGTCAGGCAAACTTTTGTGAGCCATCAACCAGAAGAGGACTCTGCTTCTAATTTTTCTTATAATAAAGTACAAGTAGACTACTTTTCCAGTGTTCCAAAGAAAAATGTTTGAGAGAGAGAGAGAGAAAAGTACAGGAGTTGACAAGAAAAATTGGGAGTACCTTAAAACTGAACTGGAATTTGGAGTTGGGAGATGGAGATGATCACAAAGAAGACCAGCAACATGGAAATTAGTGAATAAATGTGAGACTGCAACGTATTAATCACATTTGTGAAATATGACTAAGTGGAAATTGTGGACTTTTGTTGACTTTATTAAACTTTTTGGGAACTAAAAAGCATTTGCCTCACATGGTATCATTAATGTTTGGAAGGACACTGAGGAGAGAGGAATAAGAAGGAAAAGGCTACCTGTAAGTTAAACAGTTTGGTTCTTAACAGTATTTCTATGAAACTTTTCACAATATAAATTGCATGTTTTATAGTAAAGTATTTTTAGTCCTAGCATTTGATAAAATTACTGAAGTAAACAGATGCCTATTTTTCTTCTCTTTCTTTTTTTGGTTTTGAGAAATGTAGGCATTACAGTGCAAAAAGAAGTGAAGAAAAGCTAGACATGTTTAAGTTAAAAGGCTGTAATCTTGAGTTGTTGAGGTAAGGGATTGGGTGCAAAAGTACACAGATCATAAAAAATGTAGAGCTGACATTTTTTCTTACTTTTACACAGGTGAATGTCTGGATTAAGACCCTTGGCTTAATCTAATAACAAATTTTAAATGTCAACAAGTAAATATGACAACACGGAATATAATGAAGTTTTCCTTTAGCAATAAATGTTTCAGCTTGTCTTTCAGGCTGCAGCAGAGGATTCCTTTTCCCCTACATTTCCATGGAGACAAGATGATAATAGGGAAATAAATGCCAGAACACTGGTTCCTTCAAGGCTAAAAAGTTAAAGTTTTCTGAAAGCATGCAAGTTGTTTTCACATCTATGAAGGGAATGAAGATAAAAAAAAAGGAAGACAGCAATTAGTGTAAGTAGAAGCATAGACAATAACATGCGTCTTAGCATGGACAACTTCAATTTCAGGTTAATTAGCAGCCATCTATTTGAGACAAATGTTCCTATCAGGAGGGTTAAACTTCATTTTTGAAGATGTACAAAGTTGTGTGTGTTTGTATTAACAGGTTCTGGGGTGTTCTACGGGTGTCTGTTTTTTTTTTTTTTTTGTTAGAGGGTTTTTATTACAACAAAAAGTCTTGTAAAATCTGACAACAGTTCAAATGTTGTTAGGAAAAAAATGTATGAAGGATTAAACTTCCAAGGAGAGACACTTGTAAAGAAGTGAGCATGTGAGTTTCATAAATAAAGGATTTCTGGATGGATATTCAGCAGAAAATCAAGGACAAAGGATAATAAAAGTATTTATATTAATTGCTAGAGAAGCTACAATACTGTTGGGGGGGGGGCAGATTTGTGGTAGCAATCGGCTACTGGCAATGGATGAAGATTATGTTGGTATGTATATATTCCACCTAAAACTGTTAAAATGCAGCTTAAAATTTTGGGAGAAATAATTAGCATTTAGCAGGGAATATTAATTATAGGTGGGTACTGGAATTTGATTTGCAACAAGGATGTATCAGGGGGCTAGAAGGGAAAATACAACAAAAGAGGGTAGATTTCCAAAGAAATTTATGAAAATATTTAATATGAAAGACATGAATTCAGCAGTAGGAACTCAAAGAGAATATATGCACTGTACAACAAAACCACAAAAATCATGGACTATAGTGCTCAAAACCTAGTGTGTGGAGTGTGCAATAAACTTTAAAATATATACAGAGGAGGTTCGTGGGCTTTTCCAAGGGCTCTGTTTGTATTTTATGAGAATTTATGTATTATTCCCTAAGATACAATAACTGGGCGAGAATAAACACAATTATATTTCCCAGGAACATGTGCACTTAACTGAGAACTTTAATACATACTGAATAAGTATTTCAGGTCATTCGCCAATAATATAAAAATACAGAGTAATCAAGTAAAGATGGGGGTTACTGGTGCTTCCTCACCTACCAGTTAAAAAGAGAGCAATTTAAGAAATGGATAGTGGAAATTATTCAGGAGTTATTAGGGAAGACAGAAGAATGGATAGTGGAAATTATTCGGGTTTTATTAGGGAAGACAGAAAGTACTCTAGATGTTACAGCTACTGGGTGGATCAAATGAAAGCGGAGATTAAAAACAGGGTCGAAATAAAAGAGAGAGAGAGAGAGATCTGGTTAAGAAGCAAGAATTATTTAGAGGGGCTGTAAAGGTTAAAGTAATACAAAATAAGGGGAATCTCACAGAACAAGAAAAGGCCCAACTGCAGAGTGCTACACAGAAAATTAAGGAGTACCTGGATAATATGCACGGGTTTAGAAAGTATGCTGCTATGCAACTGTTTTTTGATAATAACTCCAGAGCTCAAAAACTTTTGGCACAATGACTTAGGCAAAAGAAAGTAGAAAAAGCTGTTGCCAAACTAAGGGAGCATATAACAAGAAAAACAATCAGAGATCCTGTAAAAGTATGCGAGATATTTCTGAAATTTTATGAACATTTGTATAAAAGCAGAGAACTGGGGAAATCAAGAAAAAGCACAAATAGAAATATTTATGGAAGATTTAAAATATACCAATTTGCTCTCTCACTGATGAGCCCAAAGGCAGAACTTTTTCCATTTACTTTTGTAACTTTTCCTGGTAGAAGGTTTATGCGAAGATACTAGGATTTGTCAGACCGGGGAAGAAATCCTGGAATATCTACCCATCACTGGAATTACAGACACCATGCGGTCAACTAGAGGCCCGAAATATCCAGATGAGCTTGACCTGATGGGCGAGATAGAAGGTCTGGACTGGGATCCAGTGTCCAAGGTAGATGTACTAAATGAGACCAAAAAAAGAGGAACCATACTTGTTGAGACTAGAAGGGAACAATAAGGATTACTCTGCTCTTCAACTGAAATGCTTTCTGAAGAAACTTGGGGAGAAGCATAAAAAAGACTGGAGGGCCAAACATGGACTACAGCATCACTCATGACTGCCCAAGGGCAAATAACCTGCTGCATTTGCTGTTGATGGGAGATGCAAACAGGTTGCAGCAAGGTTGACCCCATTTATGGAAGATCATGTCTGCCACTGATTGGTATTGGTTGAGACCACTTGTGAGGCATGAGGATGGTCCTGCTGAGTTTGTCCACTAGAATGCTGGATTTCCCCAGTATGTGAATCACTACTAGAAAGCTGCTGGATGAGATCACCCATTGCCACACTCTCACTGTTTTTCAACAAAGGGGGTAGGATCTGGTTTTCCCTGTTTGTTGATATACCAGACTACTGACATGTTGTCAGTTTATATTACAATAGTCCCTAGAGGGAGAAAACTCTGAAAAGCCTGCAATGCTTAAAAGCACCGCTCTCATCTCTAGGGCACTGATATGTACCTTGGTCTCTTGTAGGGACCACATGCCTTGAACAGTCCATCCCAAGTAATGACCCCTCCCCAAAACTGGTGTCTGTGGTCAAAGGGGCGCTTGGGGGAGGAAGAATAAATGGATGTCCTTGATAGATCTCCTCAAAGTGGATCTGCCACAGGACAGAATTTCTGCATACTTGAGAGACAATTTTATCAGGTGATTCAAGGGATAACGATGAAAGGACCACTATGGTCCACTGATGAATTCTCATGTTTAAGTGGGCAGTGGAAATCAGAGTTATAGCAGCAACCACTGATCCTAATGCCTTGAGGACCAGTCTTGTTGGAGGCACTGACCTGAAAATAATCTGTTTGATGTGCGTTTGTAGTGTAAGAATTCTGTTCAGAGGCCGGAATGTTAGACAAAAGCATGTGGCTAAGTGAGCCCCTATAAAATATATCACTTAAACTGGTTAAAGATGAGATTTTTATATCTTGATTGTGATTCCCAGTGACAGTGCCAGGTGAAGCAAATAATCTCTGGCTGTTATTAATAGATGCCTGACTGGTGCAGTGAAAAGCCTGTCATCTAGAAAGGGAAGCACTCTGAATCCAAGCAGTCTCAGGTGAGCTGCTACTACTGTCATGCATTTGTTGAACAACTTGGGGGCTGTGGTGAGACCAAAGAGTAGAGCTCTGAACTGATAAAGACTGGCTCCCAGCCAGAAGTGCTGGAAACTTCGAGACCACCTGCTCATTTTAATGTAATAGTACACATCTTGAAGATTGATGGAGTACATCCTGTCATCCTTTTGAAGAAAAGGCAGAATGGGCTGAACCGTGACCATCCAGAATTTGGAATTTTTCACAAACTGGTTCAAACAGTTTAGATCCAAAATTGTTCTCAGGTCCTCTGTCTTTTTTGGCACTAAAAAGAAAGTTGAGTAAATTCTGGATCCTGTTTAGTCTGGTGAGACCTCCTGGATGACTCTTATCTAACAACTTTGAAATTTCTTGAGCTGCTAGCCCCATTTGGTTGGGTGGAACACTGGGGAGAATACTGCTTGGTTTCACTGGAGTCTGTAAAAAGGGAATGAAATGTCATTTTTATTTATTTTACATTTGTTGACCGGGTTTGTCCGACTGAGCTGAAGAGCCTTTTTTCAGTGGAGGCCCGGTGTAAAAAGCTCCAACATATTATACAATTTTTATTATAAATTAGCATTAAACAACAATGTTACAGGATTATTACAAGGCATTAAGTAGCAATACAGTGTTACACAGTGTCAATAATCAGGAGTATAGCAAAGCTCTTTCGAGATGTATAAAAAGAAATATGTCATTAAGATGAATATACTTTTTGGGGTAAGTGGTTACAAAAAAAACAGTTTTATCATAATGCAGTTGCATGAAGGCAAGACAATTACAATAGAATGTTTCTCTGAGACAATTTGCATAATAGGTTTGAAGAAAGCAGAAAGTGTAGTCAGGGAAGATTAGAGAGCTAGTGAGAAGAGTGAATTAAGGGCAGAAAGTAGATTAAGATATGGAAAGTAGGGGATGTTTAAGGAGGGAGTGTGCAGTGGCAGGAGCAGTGACTTTTAAAGTGCTCTTTGGTGTCTGTCAAATTGTTTAGGATGTGTAAGGGTCCTGATTTCTAGTGGGAGCCTACTCCAGGCAATAGTCAGGTGATATCTGTACATGTTACGTCCAAATTTAGACTTTGGTTTGGACATTTGTAGTAGGTCTTGGTTAGAGCTTCGGAGAGGTCTGGAGGGAAAATAAAGGGAGAAGAGAGGGGATAGTGCCGGGTAGTAGGAAGGCCGGTATAGGATAGAATGGATGATCTGGAGCTGAGAGAAGAAGCTGGTGGGGTAATTCAAGTCAGTTTAGGTGTTTTAGAGAGACAGTGATGGGATTTGTAGGTTTGTTGGGCAGCAAATCTAGCTACCTTGTTGTAGGTAGATTCGAGTTTGGTCAGGAGTATTGAGTTAAGATTTGTGAGAATTTAAGAGTTGTACATTAGACTAGCTAGAAGGTAGGTAAGAGAAAGAGTAATCTTGGCTTCACAGGTGAGGAATTTCTTGGTACGGTAAATGAGCCCTAGTTTTGAATGAGTCTTTTTGATACAGATGTGATGGCTAACCAGGAGTCTTGGTGCAAGGAATAACACCCCTGACTGCCTCCAGAGATGGACAGCTGAGCAACCTTTCAGGAACGCTGAAATGATCTATCCAAGAAAGAATCTTGAGACCCTTGGTTCTGTGGACCTCCTCTGCCACATAGATGGCATCTACCATTGTAACTATCTCCCTCGAAGCCTCTGGGGGGAAAATTCCCCATGTGACTCCTGGAAAGGACCTTAATATTTCTTTAACCATATTTTCTTACCACCAGGTTGGTTTCTGGAAAAGGGTCTCTGTGGGGTAGAAAAACAAATCGCAATGGCAGACAAGGTCTTTCCATCCTGTTATGGGAAGAGAGTTTCTTTCACTGCTGGCCCAAACAAGGATGATCCTTCATTGGGAGCATCGTTGAATGACGCCTTGAAAGGTTCTGAGAAATCACACAACAGCATATCCAGGCATGTCTCCTTATGGCTATGCCTGAACTGGCCACCCTTGAGTACCTTCTGCAGCGTGCGATATCAACCTTATGGACGCATTTGTAATCAATTGCAGGGTGGCCACTCACAAAGAAAATAATTTCTGTTCCTCTGCAGACATGAATCCTGGGGCAGAATTACAGAGTTCCTTTATTAAATCCCTCTGCAATCTGGTGAAATGTGCCAGGTAGTTCAGTGACTGGAAGGTAAACTTAGCTGATGGATAAACCTGCTTCCCAAAACTGTCCAAAGCCCTAGATTTCCTGTTAGGGGGATGGACAGTGGAGCTCTGTTCAGATAGCTCTTTTTTGTTGGCTGCTGCAACAACCATGACATCTGCAGGAATCTCTTTTCTAAAATATCGTCTATCAGCTGGGTCACTCAACATTTTATCAGGGCATTTTGGTATAGGCTCCATGAAGTCCAGTTCCTTCCATGCCCTGCAGGAGATAAGATCTACAAGCTCATCCGCAGGGAGGGGAAACCCAAGATGTAAATGGGCCAGACCAAATACACAGATTCCTCCTGGGAAGGGGTTTGGGAAGGCCAGCCTCCTCTTGGTGAAGGATCTCTAAGATGTCTCCAAATGAGATATCCTCAGGTGAAGATCTAGGGGACCTTTCCCCCTCATCGATGTCAGTGTCTTCAGTGATGGATTCCTTTGTGGAAGCCAGATGCCTCCTCTTGCATGTCCTCTTCTGACAGACTTCCTCATCTTCAAAGATGTCGGCACATTGAGTAGCAACTTAATTCCAGCTCTCCCAGTGTGAAAACAGAAACTCATCAGAGAAGGCCAGTAGACTTGTGTTTATGGGTAAATTTCAGTAACTCGCTAGTACATGTACTGCCTGGATGCCAAAAAAAAAAGAAATACAGATAACCTAGAAAAAAATCAGCTATAAAAAGCAAGGAAAAAACACTGACTGGGAAAAGTTCTGCAGCTGCTCAGCAAAAAGCGACACAATCTCCAGCCATGAATTCCAGTAACCTCCAGGAAGGTACAAGATAAAGCCACACAGATCTGGTTAAAATAAACAAAACACTGATGGAGTATATCAATACAAACCACAAAAGCTTGAAAAAAATGAAAAGCTTTAAACAGCTATTCAGATGAGGTGAAAAAGCTGCAAAACTCAGAGGTTGAAATGAAGAAAAGGCTGGCTGAATACGAGACTGCGCAGAAGAGATGTACCATAAAATAATAGAATTAGAGGACAGAGCACATAGGGAAAACATGAGATTTTCAGCTATACCAGAGAAGCTGGAAGCAACAGACTGCATTAATTTTATGAAAGCACAAACAAGCAACTGGACTGGTATTCTACAGCAGGAGTTGTTAGTCGAAAGGGCACTGTGTGTATGCTCCAAACCTGGCTATGAGAAAGCAACCTAGACCTTTAATAGTAAAGATGCAATCCTATCAGCAGAAGACAAAGTACTAAAAGTGGGAGATTGCAGAGTGTTGTGGAGAATGATTACTCATTGTACATCAGTTAGAAAAGGAGCAAATATATTCCACCGTTTAGGGGAATGTCAAGATGCAGGTGTGAGATTCAAACTGTTGTACACAGCTGTCTTCAAGATATTCTTCCCTGGAGGGACAAAATCATTTTTTGATGAAGTACATGCTAAGGAGGAAAACTTTATCCAACAAAAAATAAGCTGCGAAACAGAAGGAGACTCTGCTTCATGTTCTTCTGGTAATAAAGACAACAGAGAGATTGTACCTGTGAAACATTATCTAATACTTCAACAGAAAATGTTCGAGAAAGGGAAAGGAGCATGAGAGTTGACTAGAAGACTCGAGAGTACAATTGAAATGAAGCAGTGACAGGATTTGGGAGATGGAGATGAAAAGGAATAAAACCAGTAACTCAGTGTTGGTTTACAATGCAATACTTATATTTGTGAAACATAACAGATGAAAACCTGGAAATGGTGGACTTTTTCAGAATTTCTTGGACTTGTGGGGGACTCTAAAGCATATGCCCTATTTCATGTCATTAATGTTTAGAAAAGTCCTCTGGGGAGAGGAAGAGGAGGGATAAAGTTAACTGTAAGTAAAGATTTTTTTCTTAAACAGTACTACTTTTGTGGTGTGTGAATTTCTTTACAAGCTATAAAGTAAAAGTTTTCTCAGTTTTAAGTGTGATAGGGAGCGTAAACAGGTGTTGCTGTTCTTTTTTTTTCTTTTTTTTCTCCCTTCTTCCCTCTTTCTTCTTGTCGAGTTTTAAGAAATGTAGGCACTGACATGTAAAAGAAAAAGCTTGGTTAAAAAAAAGCATGATAAGAGGAAAATGAATGTGCTTTTTCTCATTCTTGCATAGAGCAATGACTGGATTAAGAACCTTAGATTGATTTGGTAACACGTTTTAAGAGACAGCAAGTAAATAAAAAAGAATATTGACTATTATGAGGCTTTTTTCTAGCAAATACATGTTTGCTTAGTAGCAATTCTGCAGCTGGTCTTCATGTTTCCATGAAAACACTCTGATAAAGAGAAACTGAATGTCTGGTTCTCATGTTTCCATGGAGACAATCTGATAAAGAGAAAATGGCTACAGTCTGGTATAGAGTGAGTGACTGAGGGGGGAAAAAAAAGAAAAAAGAAATTGGCTAGGACATAATGTTCTCTGAAAGCATTCAGGGGATTTCCCAGCAGGGGAAAGCTATAAAGCTGAGATAAAACCAATTAGCACTCAGTAGAAACAGTCTAGACCATGCATTTTAGCATGCATAACCTTTCATCTGAAGTTGTTAATCTTCCTATTCATCACTGATGGGTTCGGTTCTGAGCCCTCGGAACAGAGTCGGCAAGCTTGAGTGCACCAAAAACTCTCGAACTAAGCTGCTACCCACAATGCCCTTCACTCAGTTACCTCAGATCTCGTTTGCCTGACAGTCATATAGCAGCGTTTCACCGAGCTCTCCAGCTAAGTGTTATATTTTTTAAAATTAAGTATTTATGAGTTTTTTTCCCTGTCAGTTTGCTATTATTTCTCTAATTACTCACTCAGCTCTACCCACAGGTATTTCTTTTCGTACCATTGTTGGTATTGACCTTTTACCATTGTGGTATTCCCAATACTATTGTTGGTATTTCCCTCTCTCTTTCTCTCTCTACAACTTTCTTCTACTTTAGTGTGTGTGTGGTTTCCTGTTATGTCGGAAAAGAAAGGGACTACGGGGTTTAAACACTGCTCTCCTTGCAGTGGTAAACTCCCAAATAGTGATTTGCATGGAGTGTGTATATTGTTTGGGGGTTCCGCACTTAATGGCGAAACCTCCATGTGATATTTATGTCAGCTTCAGTCAGCGGACGCTGAATGAAAGAAGAAACAAGTTTATTCTTAAGGGCCTGCTTCCTTTGCCCTTTTTGGAGGCTATTTCTGCATCGGAGGTCTCATCCCCTTCCTTCTGTGGACAAGAAATGTCCTCGTTCAGACCTCTCTTCACCAGCCGGTGATAGGGGCAAAAGCCATAAGCACAAGGTCCACAAGACTTCCACTGAACACCATGTTGCCTCCTCGGTTCTGACCACCTTGGCTCCGAGTTTAGCTCCAGTTCTTCATACTGAGGTTGCCTCGTTGGCTCCTGTCCTGGCTCCAACAATTAAGGCGCCCACTACAACTTTGGTTCCGACCAGTTTGCCCATCTCTACCTTGGCACAGACGTCCCCCATCTCCACTCTGACATCGGTTCTGACAACAGCTTCGGAGCAGCTATTGACCTCCACCCCAGCTGCGACCTCAGCTCTGAGCCCATTTTTGGCACCAATTATTCCCCTGCTGCCGGTTTCCAAACTGGAATAGTCAGTGCCATTCTTAAATACGCCACGGACCCAGTACTCCTCGTCTGCGGATCCATTTGCCGGACAGCCTTCAGACCCTTTTTAGACCGGCCTGATTCCTCCTCAGGGGCATTGGTAAGGTCCACCAGGAGCCTTTCAGAATTGGATGTGGTGCACCTCTTTGATCAGCTGCTGACCTCCAGGGGAATTACAAATTTTCCTAGAGCCCATCCCACTCCGGGCTTTGGGTCTATTACCCCGGCGACCCCTACGTACTCTCGTCCCTTGGATCCCTCATTTCTGAGGCTCATATTTCAGGCATCTGTGAGAGGACCCTTTACCTCGGCGTTGACAACAACCATGTCTGCAGCTCCGAGGCTCCTTTGGGTGTCGGTTCCATCGGAACCCACCCTTCCTCAATCTCATGCTTGGGGGGTGGAACCCTCGGTAACGGCCACAGTTCCGGTTGTGTTGCCAGTTCCATCTTCGGGTCTGAGGGTAACTCCCACCCCGGTTTTGCTTGAGGCTCTGTTCCCAGGAGCGGACCATGTGGAGCAGGGTGTGACTCCGGTTCCAAAATTGTTTTCTTCGGTTCCGGGCTCCCATTCCTCTTCAGGCGAGCCTGCTTTCCGAGTGATGGAGAGGGTGCCCGCATCGAGCAATCCTTGTATGTCAGACATTCCACCAGTTCCCTCTGAGTTGCAGCTATCAAAGGCCACAACCCCCAGGACTCCGAGAGCGCAAGGCCCAGAAAACCCCTGTTTAGGGTATTTCCCTTTCTGAGTCTTCTTCAGATGCTCCCACTGAAGAACCCTCTTGGAAATGGGCGTGTAAGAGGAAACACATGGAGTCCCTCGTGGAAAATACGGACTATGATGATGGGGAAGGATCCACACAGTCACCCGCTGATGATGTCTCATTTGGAGACATCCTGGAAATCTTGAAGCAGTGGGGTGACTGGAAGCCCTCCAATCATTCCTCAGAGGAATCCGTATTCCTGCAGGCCTTCCGCTCTCGGCCTTCTACTTCTTGGGTGAACCCCCCCCCCCCACCAATGAGTTGGTCAAGCTCATCATGCAGCAGACATGGAAGAATCCTGACACAGTTCAGACCATCCCCAGGAGATCAGATAAGATACTCTCCCCACCTGAGGATCAACCCCATTGGTCTAGAGGTTTGCCAGTAGACGCTATGGTGGTGGTGGCAGCCACGAAGAAGGACCTTGCGGAGGAAAGTCCTGCTGTCCACCCACCCAAAAGAGAGTCCCAGGTGGTGGACATGTTAGGGAAGCGAGTTTTTGTGTCAGCGACCTTTGCTGTCAGGTCTCTGAACTTTTTGGCACATTTTACGAGGTTCCAGAGAGATCTCATCACTGAGCTCTCTGGAACCCTCGCAGGTCAAGTTTTGGATGGGGCACATGATACAGTTGTTTCCCAACTTACCACCCTAGAGTCAACCTCCAATTTGTCCATGAGGTTGCTGTCCCACGTAACCAAAGGAGCGGCTAGACATGCGGGTGCAGGCGTATGAGACACCATGCCTGGATGCGCATTTGTGACCTCGGTGACTCCTTCAAGTCTTCCTTTTTAAATGCCCTTATCGAACCATCAGCTTTGTTTGGTGCTAAGGTCAAGTATACATTAGCCAGGTGCGAGCAGGACGGGAAGACCTCGTCTGCCGTGGGTCTACGTTTTTTCAAACCTCAGCACTCCTTCTCCAGGAACTAGAGGAGTGGAAACATGTGACACAAAAAGTTTCAATGTCCTTTTCATGATGCACATGGTGAGGACTCTCCCAGAGGCAGAGGGGGTTACAATAATGGAAGAAGCCCCTTTCGGGGCAGAGGGGGTCCACAAAATCAGGACTCTAGAGATTCTTTCTCGAGAAGACCGTATCAGTACTCCTGAAGCACTGTCCATTGCTTTCCTCTGGGGTTAAATATAGAGCCAAGGAATTCTATAATTGCAACTCAACGGGGGTTGTGTATATTATAGGATGTGGATGTGAGAGGCAGAATTGGTATGTAGGACAAACCACTAGAAGGGTGAAATTAAGGATTTTGGAACACCTGGGTGATATAAGGCATAAGAGAATAGAGAGCCCAGTAGGAAAGCATTTTTTGGATAAACATGGGGGGGTTCCAGAAGGATTTGTTTATAGTGTTTTGGGTAGACCCAATGTGTTTGGAAATGAGGCCATTTTTCGTGAAAAACTACTTTTGATGGAGTCAAGGTTCATTCTTAATTTGAAAACTATTTTTCCAAATGGGATGAACATGGAGGTTTAATATGTTTGTGATATAAGCAACATTTTCATAGTATATGGATTATAAACAATGCTCATAGTAAAGGCAGTTTATGTATATGTCCTCACATACTTCTCAATGTTGTCTAATAAATTTATTTAAATGTGTTTATGCAAATGGCTTGCAAGGTTAACATTGTGTGAAAAACAAGTATATAATCTCATTGTTGGTATTTATATGTATGTTCATAGTACTAAAATGAAAGTTATTTATTATTATGTCACATAAAAATGTCAAGTTTGCTTTAAGTAGCAATGAAACTATGGTAACTAATCAACAATAATATGGTGCAATAATTGTTTAATTAAAGATTTGTATAAAAATGGGTGGAGCACTCAGTAAAAAATGTATTCCAGGAGAAGGCGAAGGCCGAGGTACCAGAATAAAAAACAAGTATTGCAGCAGTTGGTGTTCTCCTTTTGTATTCTACAAGTATACATTAGCCAGGTGCGAGCAGGACGGGAAGACCTCGTCTGCCGTGGGTCTACGTTTTTTCAAACCTCAGCACTCCTTCTCCAGGAACTAGAGGAGTGGAAACATGTGACACAAAAAGTTTCAATGTCCTTTTCATGATGCACATGGTGAGGACTCTCCCAGAGGCAGAGGGGGTTACAATAATGGAAGAAGCCCCTTTCGGGGCAGAGGGGGTCCACAAAATCAGGACTCTAGAGATTCTTTCTCGAGAAGACCGTATCAGTACTCCTGAAGCACTGTCCATTGCTTTCCTCTGGAAGCAGTCGGGGCACATTTCTCTCTGTACCAAGCTGCCTGGCTCTCTATTACAAACGATCAGTGGGTGCAGAGAATAATTTCCAGAGGCCATCACATTCCCCTAATCTCTTATCCAAGACCTCCGAAATCCCTTCCCGATGTTCCACCCAGTCAGAGGAGGAAGCTTCCGAAATATGAAAGCTATGTCAAAAATGAGTCATCCAACAGGTCCCCCCAGACCAGTGCAGGGTTTAACTCAAGATTCTTTTTAGTGCCAAAGAAGACCAGGGACTGGAAGCCCACTTTGGATCTCAGCCAGCTAAACAAATCAGTGGTTCAGACCAAGTTCTGCATGGTCACGATTTAATCCTTCCTCCCCTTTCTGCGGGAGGGTGTGTGGATGTGCTCGTTAGACCTCCGGGATGTGTATTACCACATCAAAATGGACAAGCGCTCCAGGAGTCTACTTCGCTTCCGGCTAGGAGCCAATCACTACCAATTCAGAGCCGTGCCATTCAGTCTCTCAATGGCCCCCAGAGTGTTCACGAAATGCCTAGCAGTGGTCACAGCTCATCTGAGACTTCAGGGATTCTAGGTGTTTCCGTATTTAGACGATTGGCTCCTCTCCGCCCCCACCAAGCGCCTTCTGGTCAGTGTCCTCCACTACGCTCTAGTACTAGCGGAGTCACTGGGCATCACCATCCACTGGGAAAAATCCAACCTCCAGTCCTCACAACAATTGGAATTTATAGGGGCAATATTCAACACTCAATCAAGTCTGGTCTCTCTTCCCCCTCACAGGCTTCAGAGATCAAGGGCACAAATTCAAGTGATACTCTGTCGGAGAAAGGTGTCTGCAAGGAAAGTTCTTCAGGCTCTGGGGTCTATGGCGGCAGCCATCCCAATTGTTCCTCTAGCCAGATTACACATGAGACTGCTACAATGGCTCCTTCTGTCTCAGTGGATATCCAATCTTCATACTCTGAGCTCACAGATTCTCATCACCAACACCTGGAAACAAGATCTCTGGTGGATGAGTACAGACGAAAATCTTTGGTGTCGCCCCTTCCAGGCTCCCCAACCCAGTGCCACGGTGACCATGGATGCTTCCCTGATAGGGTGGGGGGGCCACTTCTAGGGAAAGTTAGTCAAAAACACGTGGTCCAGCATAGAGGTCAACTTGCATATCAATGTCCTGGAGTTAAGAGCGGTGCTATTGGCGTTGCAAGCATTCCACCTGTTCCTTCTATCAGGAACGATTGCTATCCAGTTGGATAACATGTCCGTTGTTTGCTACATAAACAGGGAGAGACCAAATCCTACCCTCTATGTCGCAAAGCCATGAGAATCTGGCATTGGGCGATAGCTTCCAACTGCTTTCTGATCACAGCGCATATCCTGGGGAGCGCCAACGTGATTGCAGACAAGCTGAGCAGATGCATCCTCCGTCCTCACGAGTGGTCTCTCAATCAGAGTGTGACGGCAGAAATCTTCAGCCATTGGGGCCAGCCATGCTGCGATCTTTTTGCCTCCCCCTCAAACACAAAATACAGCAGCTACTTTGCCCTCTTTCCCCCTCACGGGGAGTCACCAAGAGACGCTTTGATTCATGATTGGCCCACGGGTCTCCTTTATGCTTATTCTCTGATTCCTCTGATCTCCCTTTTTCTAAGGAAAGCTATTCAGTTGAGAAGCAAAGTGATCCTCATTGCCCCGTTCTGGCCTCGTCAACTGTGGTTTCCCTTCCTCCGACCTCATCTGTTACAACCTCCTTGGATCCTAGACACTCATCAGGAGCTCATATCTCACCTATAAGGGCTGACTCCACCAAATCTATCCACTCTCAAGCTGACACCTTGGTTTCTCCACTTCTGTTAGTTGCCAGGCAGGAAACCCTCTCCTCATCTGTCCGTGATATTATCCTGGCTTCCCATAAACCATCCACCAGAAAACTTTACAGGGACAAATGGAAAAGATTTTCTATCTGGTCAGATAATCGGAAGTTAGATCCGTTTTCAGCTCCTGTAGCTACTATTCTTCATTACCTTGCTGAGTTGTTCGACAAAGGTGCATCAGCTTCCACCATTCAAGTCCATCTAGCAGCTATTTCCAACTTCCATAATGATTCAGATGGAGTCTTGCTTATTTCCACCCGACTTTGCAAGACCTTCCCTCAAGGGAATTTTCCACAACAGACCTCCAATCAGGCAGCCGGTGGAGGCATGGAATCTCTCCAGGGTTCTCGAGTCTCTCTCTCTCTCTACCCCCTTTTGAGCCTGCTGCGTCATGTGATCTAAAATTCCTGTCAAGGACATCCTTGTTTCTGGTGGTGGTCCCTTCAGCCAGACGAATATCTGAGTTGCAAGCCTTATGTATCAAGAGCTGTTATCTGATCTTCCATAAGAATAGAGTAGTACTTCGTACTAATCCATCCTTTCTTCCCAATGTGGTTTCTGACTTTTCTATTAACCAACACATTTTCCACTACATTATTTTTACCTTCAGGAATAAACTTGATTTCCTTAGATAATAATTGAAAGTATTCATCTGTAACCACCCTTTCAGTGTAATTATATATAGCAAATCCATTTTGGTTATTAACAATTTTGTCATTTAACTCCTGTATCTGTTCCCCTGATTGTAATTTTTCCTCTGTACATAAAAATTCATGTTGTTTTCCCTTTCTCTCCATACCTCTGTGCTAATCTTTCCAAGCATCTTACCATAGGAAAATCTATTTACACTGAAAGGGTGGTTACAGATGAATACTTTCAATTATTATCTAAGGGAATAAAGTTTATTCCTGAAGGTAAAAATAATGCAGTGGAAAATGTGTTGGCCTTAAAATTGTACACTAGGAAATTGATTTTCTATTAACCAGTCCATTGAGCTCCCTGTATTCTTTCCAAATTATTCAAACAAGGGAGAACATTGCCTACATTCATTGGATGTTCATAGACAATTACGTTTCTACCTGGACAGAACTAAGTGCTTTCGCAAGTTGGACCAACTTTTCATTTCCTTTTCTGGTCCTAGAATGGGGTATGCAGAGTCTAAAGTTACTTTGTCAAAATGGCTCAGGGATTGCATTAGCTTCTCATATTCACTTATGAATGAATCTAAGCCTGATCAAATCAAAGCTCACTCAACTACAGCTATCACAGCATCAGTTGCCTATCACTCTAGGGCCTCCATGGATGACATCTGTGCAGCAGCCATTTGGGCTAAACCCCATACTTTCATCAAGCATTAAAAATTGGATCTGATCTGCAGGGGAAGAGCGGCCTTTAGCTCAATGGTTCTCAGGAATGTTCTTCCATAAGGGCCACCCAGGTTCTCCAAGTAGCTTGGGATTCTGCCCCATCAGTGATGAAAAGGAAGAAGATTAACAACTTCAGATAAAGAAGTTATGTCTAACCTTAATGTTCCATCAGAGTTGTTGATCTTCTTCCAGTCATCACAGCCTCCCACCGACCCCTGCCAAAGACTCCTGGCGGATCTTCTGCGTCTTTGTGGTGTCTCAGGGTTTCTACGCGGAGATGGCCTCTGACTTTGCTTCTTCTATATGTTGCATGCAAACTTAATCTGAAGTAACTGAGTGAAGGGCATTGTGGGTAGCAGCTTAGCTCAAGAGTTTTTGGTGCACGCAAGCTTGGTATAAGGCTGACTTGCTTCCGAGGGCACGGAACCGAACCCATCAATGATGACTGAAAGAAGATCAACAACTCAGATGGAACGTTATGGTAAGACAGAACTTCTTTTTTTAGGCTAACTCAAGTCTGCGAGTGTGGTTGTCAGATTGGGACTTTTGTTTCTATTAGGAGGGTACAACTTCAATATTTGAAAATGCACATAGTTTTGTCTGTTAGTAATAAGTTAATAGGTTTAGGGGGTATTGGGTGTGTTTGTTTTTTTTTTTTTTTTTTTTTTTTGTTTGAGGGCTTTCAATAAAACAAAAAGTGCTGTAAGATGTGACATGGGCTCAAATGGATACGACAAGAAACAACTGTATAAAAGTTTGACCTGCCAAACAGTTTATGCATGTAACACAAAAGCTGGAACAACATATTTAACAAAAAAGGTGTTATACATGAAAGGTGGGAATAATAACTTTTAAATGCAATGATGCTTTCTGTAATGTCTTAAAATGTCAACAGTCTCACAGATAACTGCAATAAAGAAAGAGTAGTGAACTATATTAAAAATGTAGAGTGCAAATAACTACGTTACGGGAGACATACTTAGAAAGAAATGAACATGTGAATTCGATAAGGAAAGATTTTCAGGGTGGTTATTCAGTGGAATACCTGGGACAAAGGAAAAAAGGCATACTTAAATTAATTGCAAGAGGAGCTCCAATAGTGATAGAAGAGGATAAAAAAGAAAATAATAGCAGATATATAGTACTAAGGGGCTACTGGCAAGGGAGGAGAATTACACTAGCATATACTTATATTTCACCTAAAACTGCTACAATGGAGCTTAAGAAAATTCTGGGAGAAAAAAAAATCAGTTTTCAGCAAGGAATATTACTTTTATGCGGGAACAGAATGTGATTTGCAGCAGTGAACATGAGTCTGGGGGGACCCTGAAGGGAAAATATAACAAAGGAGGGTAATTTTTTGAAGAAAGTTATGAAAATATTTGACATGGAAGATGTGAAGTCAGTAATAGGAGTTTGGAGTGAATTTACATATTACTCCCAAAGACATAAAAACTGGGCTAGGCTACACTGAATTTACACAAGCACATGAGCATTTAATTGAAGGTCTTGATACGTACCTAACAACTATTTCAGATCACGCACCAATAATAACGAACATAAAGACACAGGGTAATGAAATAAAAAAAAATGAGACACTGGCGCATTCCTACCAATCTGTTGAAAAGAGAAGAATTTAAGGAATGGGTAGTGGAGATTATTTAGGAGGTACTAGAGAGGACAGAAATTTCTTCTGAAAATATGTTTTGTGGTACTTTTCCCCCCGTGCCTCCACTGAAAACAGGCTCCTTGAACCCAGTGGACCTCCCTGGTCATCAAACTGAAAATAAATAAATAAAGATAAACCTAGGGAGTGGGATAAAATTAAAGTGGATTTTAAAAAGAGGGTGGAAATAAAAGAAAGGAAGCTATGGTTAAGAAGTAACAAGAATTATTTAGAGAGAATGATAAATGTTAAAGTGGTGCAGAATAAGGGGAATCTCACAGAAAAAGAGAAGGATCAACTGCAGAATGCTTAGCAGAAAATAAGGGATTACCTCAATAATATGCATGAGTTTAGAAAGACTGCTGTTAAGCAACTGTTTTTTGATAACACTAGAGCACAAAAACATTCAGCACATCGAATCAGGCAACAGAAGGTAGAAAGGGCTGTTGCCAAGCTTAGGGAGCCTATAACAAGGAAGGTAGCAAGAGATCCTGTAGAGGTATTAGACATATTTCAGAAATTCTATTAAAGTCTGTATTAAACATAGAAATATGGAAATCAAGAAAAGATACAAATGTAAATGTTTATGCAAGAATTAAATATGCTAAGGTTAGCGTCAGATGAGGCTCAATTACTAATGGTTAGGACAGGAGAAGATGAGATAAAAATTGTGACGTATAACCAATCTACAGATAAGTGTCCAGGAATATATGGGTATTCCTGTGGAAGTTTGGAAGATAGGAGGGTTTTGTTTAACAGTATTTTAAGAGGAGAAGAAGTACCAATATCCTGGAAGAAAGCAGTGTTAGCTGTAATACCTAAAGAGAGTAAACAGCCATCGGATGCAGCTTCATACATGCCCATTTCAGTACTAAACTGTGATTATAAAGTGTTCATGTCTTTAATGGCTAAAAGAATTACAAAAGTAATTCCAAAATTTATAGACATGGACCAATATGGTTTGGTGGAGGGGAGGCAAATGTTTGACAACATTAATAGAACACTGATGATCCAGAGGAAAGCAGAATGTAAGAAAATACCATGTTGTTAGTGGGTCTTGATGCAGAGAAAGTGTTTGACAGAGTAAGTTGGGACTTTATGAGCAGGGCAATGGAAATATTTACATTTCCTGAAAAAAATTATAAGGTTGATTACGAGGATATACGAGGGACCTGAGGCAAACATTAAAGTGGGTGGGGTCCTTTCTGATAACTTCTTCTTGAGCAGATGAGCCAGGCAAGGGTGTCCTATTTTCCCTTTGTTATTTGCATTACATTTAGAAACATTAGCAAAGAACATAAGGGACTCAGAAATTCAGGGATACAACTGGTATGCTAGTCAAGAAAAGCGGGCTCTATTTGCAGATGATATTATTTTATACATGACAACACCATAAAGAAACATTGCAGTGTTGTGGAACATTTTGAGACAGTTTCAAATCTTTTCGGTATGCAAAATTAATGAAGCTAAAACAAAGGCAATAGTTGCAAATTATGTACCCACACACAAATTGGTTCAGCAATATCCTTATTTATGGGTACATGATAAAATTAAGTATTTAAGAGTATGGATTAAAAATGATTCTTCTGTGGCAGCAAAGGATATGTGGGGAGAGACTAAACAAAAGATAATACAAAAACTAAGAAAAATGGAAGCTTTGTTATATGGATTTGGATAGTAAGATACAAGCAGTCAAAAATGTTTTTAGTCCCTTTAGTCTTATACACAGGTCAGGCATATGTTTATCAATCTGAGAAGTTGTGGATAGCAATTAATAAAGAGCTGAAGGACTTTATCTGGGAGGGGAAGATGGCAAATGTCAAGTGGGATAAGTTGATTACTCCAGTAGAACAGGGTGGACTGGGATTACTCAATTTGAAGGGGTACTTCAAAGCTACACACTTAAAGGCATGGGACAGAGTCCCCAGCTACGTTGATCTTGGGTGGCCCTCATGGAATGATATTTCAGAGTACCGCCAAACCAAAGGTGGCCCTATTTCTGGATACATGCTCAATTTGTAATGAATAACAAAGGTATGAGCGTTAGACCATGTGGCAGCTGCACAAATATCATCAACAGATGTTCTTGACCAAAAAGCAGATAAAGCAATCATGATTTAACTGAGTGAGCTTTGGGTGGTCTAGGCAGGGAAATGCCTTGCTGAGATTAGATCCAAGAAACAAGAAATATAATTAGTGATCCAATTAGCTACAGTAACTTTAGAAACTGCACAATCCATTCTGCTTGGTGAAAAGGAAACACATAACTGATATGACTTTTTTAATTGCTTTGTCCTGTGTAAATAAAAATGCAATTGTCTGTGCACATCAAGGAGATGTAGCATGTATTTTCCTTTGTTTGAAAAATTTGGAACGAGGACCGGTAAACAATGGCTTGGTTAATGTTTAATTCAGAAACTACTTTAGGTAAAAGAAGAAGGGTTTGTTCGTAAGCTAAACCTATCTTTATGGAAAACAATATAAAGGGTTTCTGAATAAAGGGCATGAAGTTCAGAAATTCTCCTTGCAGAAGAAATATTTAGTAAGAAAGCTGTTTTCGATGGAAGAAATTTCAAATAATTTTTTGTTGAAGATTCAAAAGGATTCAGAGTTAGACCTTGTAACAACGATTCCAGAGAGGTGAAGGATCCTTTATTGGTGGTCTAAGGAGCAAAATGCCTTTTAGAAATGCTCCGCACAACTTAGAAGAAGCCAAGAAATAATTATCTCCCGCCGTATGAAAACTGGAAGTGGCTGCTAATTGTAATTTAATCGTAGAAAAGCTAGATCCTCCTTTTTTAGAGTAGGCAAAAATTCAAGTACAGCAGAAACTGGAGCAGAAAAAGGGTAAACACTGTATTTTAATGCCCAAAAAGTGAGAATCGTTTCCACTTGCTCATATAAACCTTACTGGTATAGTCTTTTTGCAAGAACTTAATTAAGGAAAATTGCTGGGAAGAAAACCTGGGCTGTCTGACCATTATTGGAAGTGAAGAAACCATGCGGTCAGCTTCAAAGACTGAATACTGGGATGGTTGATTCCTGAGGCATGTGAGAGGAGATCTGGAAATGGTTCCAGTATCCATAGGGGATAAAGAAAGTGAGACTGTAGGAAGGGGAACCATACCTGTCGAGGCCAGAAGGGGGCAATGAGGATGATTAAACTCTTCAGCCTGGCTGCTTTCTGTAGAAATGTGGGAATCAAGGAAAGAGAGGGATAAGCGTAAAGACCACTAACGAGTCAAATGTGGACTACAGCATCTCTTGGTGACTCCCCCTGATGAGGTAGAAGGGCAAAATATCTGCTGCACTTGTTGTGGGGGAAGCAAGGTTGGCCCTAACGACAAGAAATCTCTTCATCCACAGACTGTTTGAGAGACCAAAACGGATCTGCTTAATTTGTACGCCAACATGCTGGTTTTCCCTGATATGTGTGCTGCAACTAGGGAGTGGTTTGAAGAGATTGCCCACTCCCACACTCTCACAACATCTTTGCAGAGAGGGTAAAGATAGAGTTCCTCCTTGTTTGCTGATGTACCAGACAACAGACATGTTGTCAGTTTGAATCGCAATAGTCCCTAGAGGAAGAGCATCTTGAAATGCCAGTAATGTTAATAGGACTGCTCTCATCTCTAGTACAGTGATATGCACATTGGTATCTTGGGGGGAACCACATGCCTTGGACCATCCCCCCCATCTGTAATCACTGTGGCCATTGAGGGCAGTAAAATAAAACGTCGGCCTAGATGAATGTTGTCCCAACTGGATCCACCATTGGGTGTGTAATTTGCAAATTGAAGTAAGTTTGACTGACAAGGAAAGGGTTTTTCAAAGAATGGATCACTGAGCAGCCAGAGTCCACTGAAAAACATGTATAAAGTATTGTGCCAGAGGAAGCAATACAATGGCTGCTGCTGTGGATCCTAGATGGATGTGAGATAACCTGATGGACTTGACAGACTTGAGCATGGATATGCGGTGAATTGGTAATGATGCTATTTGTGTTGTTGTGTCCAGATATACACCAATGAACTCTAGACTCTGAATTATCAAGTTTGATTTGGCATAAGTTGTTATCCCCAGTGACTAGCAAACCTGAAACAAATAGTCCCTGGACAGTAGGAGATGCTTGGAAGGGGCAGTGAGAAGCAAGTCATCCAGATATGGAAACACAATGGATCCTTCGAGTCTCAGGTGAGTATCCACCACTGCCATGCATTTAGTAAACACCCTGGGTGTGGCTGCGAGTCCAAAGGGCAGGGCTCTGAACTGGTAATGACTAGCTCCCAGTTGAAAGCTTAAATGTCTTCTGGATCGCCTGTCTATTTTAATGCGACAGTAAACATTCTGAAGATCTATGGAGCACATCCAATCGTACTACCAAAGAAATGGCAGAATGGACTGAACCGCGACCATTCAGAACTTTGCATTTTTCATGTATTAATTCAATTTCCTCAGGTCCAGAATTGGTCTGAAGTCTCATGCTGTTTTGGGCACTAAAAAGAAACTCAAGTTCTGAATGACTCTTTTGTCTAGCAGCTTTTGAATTTCTAATGCTGCTGCTCACCTCTGACTTTGTGGAACATCACCAAGCTTTTTCCTTTTGCAAATAGAAAGCTGGAAAAACTGAACAGAATGGCTTCTATATATTATTCTTAGCATCCAAGAATCTTCTGTTATATTTGCCCAGGAGTCCAGGTGCAAGGATAATCATCCCCCCTACTGCCTCCAGAGTTGGACAGGTGGGCAGCACTTCAGGAGCACTGGAAGGGTCTGTCCAGAGAGGTATCATGGAAACTCAGACTTTGTGGGCCTCCTCTGCCTCTAGGGTGACGTCTCCCATTGTAACTTCCTCCTCTGCCTCTGGAGGAGTTGTCCTGCACTAATCTTGGAAAGGTCCATGACATTTCTGGAACCACATTTTCTTACCACCTCTTTGATTCCTGGAGAAGGTTCATTGAGGGGTAGAAAACTTGATTCCCAAACCAGACAGAGTCTTTTCTTCATATCTGCTGTAGGTAAGCATCTCTTTTACCGATGGAACAAATAAGGATGTGCCATCAAAGGGGGCACTGATAAAGGACGTCTTAAAGGGCTCTTCAAAGTCACATAGTCACATCCAGGTATGTCTCTTTATGGCAATGTCTGTACCGGAAGCTCATGAGGTGCCTTCAGCTGTGTGTGAGATCAACCTCATGGAAGTGTTGGAAATTGACAAAATAGTCGCCAACTGAGAGGATGTTCTTTTGAAATCCTCTGCAGGCATGGACTCTGAGTGAGTGAGTGATAACTCCTTGGTCAAATCTCTCTGTAGCCTTGTGAAATGTGCTAAGTAATTAAGAGACCTCAAGGCAAAAGTCACCAAGGCAAAGACTCACTTTCCAAATCTGTCCAGTGCTCTAGACTCCCTGTTTTGCGAGTGGACAGAACAGCTCTGTTCTGCTAGCTCTTTCTAAGTGACTGCTGCCACCACCATAGCATCTACTGAGACTCTGTTGCTCCAGTGGGGTCTATTTTTGGGGGGGAGCTAAAAATGTATCAGTCTCTTTTGGATGGGTTCAACAATATCCAGCTCCTTTCTTGCCTGGCGGGAAACTAAATCAATGAGCTCATCCACTGGGGGGGATCCTAGATGTAGATCGGTCAGAACCAAAAGCTTCCAAAAATACTGATTCCTCCACAGAGAGACGTCCGGAAGACCAACCACCCTTTTGTTTGAGAATCTCTAATAGGTCTCCAAAGAAGATATCATCTGGTAGTGATCTGGGGACCCTTTTCCTTCATCAAAATAGGTATCCTTTGTGAGAGACTCCAAAGGGGAATCTATGTGCCTCCTCTTGCATGTTCTTTTCTGATGGATCTCCTCTGGGAATGTGCAGGGGAGGTATCTGAGGAGAGGGAGAGTTCCACTAAAGGAAATGCTTGGAAATTAGTTGAAAATGGCGTGCCCTTGTGGAGTTGTCCTGATCAACTCAGAGCTCAGAATTGAAGATAGGATGGGAACTAATCAGAAGAATGAGAAGGTAGTTAGAGAGAGAGAGAGAGAGATCACAAAGGCCTTTTCATGATCTCAAAGGCAGACTAACATGGAGAAATCACAACCAAATTCATCAGAGACAAAGCTTCCAGTACAGGCAGATCACAACTTTTCTTGGATCTGTGCCTTGAGGATGGAATCGGACCCAAACTGTCCAGGGCCAAGGCTCCCAGAGGCAGGAACAGATGGGATAATATCGGAGTCAATCTTGGCTCCACAGACCCGAAGCTGACACTTCAGCTCCACGAACCGTTCTGATCCAAAGGTAACAGAGCGGAACGAGTTAGGGATGTCATCAGAGTGGAAGAAGATATCTTCTTCAGATGCGACTCTGGACCTCTCAGGGTTTTTGGATTCTGGAGCTCCAAATAGTTGGACAGATCGCAGAAGGAAAGAGGATAGTATGAGAAGTGGTTGGAAGGCTCATGGATCTAATAAGGGACGCAACCAGTATTACCCCCATCTGGATATGACCTCTGAGAAATTTTCACATCATCCTATTCACATCTGGTTCTGATACACTTGTGGAGGACCTGGAGGATGCAGTGGATTGTGGCCTTGAATGTTTATTTGGAGTCTATAAAAATGGAGAACACAGAATAGGAGAAACTAGGTTCAGTAAATGTTCCATTGTGTGAATTCTATGAGAGGTGCCATGCTTCAGATCCAAGGGCCTGGGATCCAATGTAGGCGCCAATAGGCTAATCAACACATCTATCAGATCCGAAGATTTTGGATCTGGCTCTTAGGATACAACAACATCGAATCAGAGGATTTTCAGGTCTTAGCTGGTGGCTCTGACAATGTCCTAGGAGACCTCAGTGAGGATCATTTTCTGTGGTCCAATGCAGCAGACTTAGAAGATCTGTCAGGGTTTGAGCCCCGGAAAATGAAGTTGCAGCAGCAGGAAGTAGGCTTTTCAAGATGAATTTGTTGTGTCAGTCGCCAGAGTCCTTGGCTTGAAGGTAGAACTGATGCTACAGCTGGTATCAAAGTGGCCAGCTCCGAGAAAAAAAACATACTCCTTGTGGGCATCTGAGTTCAGAATTTTATGCCCACCATTAGTGCATTTCTTAGGAATAGGCAGAGTAATTACAGCCAAAAACAATACAATAAGAAATAATCTTTTTTTGTAAAAAGGAAAAAAAGAACCATCAACTATGATAATTTAGAAGAATACCCTGTTTAAAGGGCAATATGGGAAAGGAATATCAACTATGGTATGAAAAGAACTACTATAAAAACAGTATAAAGCCTAACACTGAGCTAAGAGGGAGGAGAGAAAATTCAGGTAAGAACAGCTTTAACAGAAAGTTTTAGTAATAAAAGACTGTACTAATTTCTCACTCGAGAGATGAACCTGCATCTAGGCAAAACGGCAGCAAATGAGATCTGGGGTATTTCGGATGGACTTAGGCACTGTGGGTAGAGGGAGGAGCTCGACAGCTGGATCCAAAGTGCACAATATGTAGCCAAGTCAGATCCATGGACCAGATCCAAACCCATGTGTTGAGGAAGAAAAGGACAACATCAGATTGGATAGATATGGATTAATGCAGTTTTGTGGAGGGAAGATAAACATTTGACAACATTAATACAACAATGATGATCTAGAGGAAAGCAGAATGTAAGAAAATACTCCTGTTGTTGGTGAGTCTTGATGTAGTGGGATTTTATGAGTAGGACAATGAAAGCATTTGGATTTCCTGATACAATAATAAGGTTAATTAGAAGATTATATGAGGGATTGGAAACAAAAATCAAAGTGGGAGGGTTCCTCTCTGATAAGTTGTGTCCAAACAGAGAAGCCAGGCAAGGGTGTTCTCTTTCCCCTTTGTTACTCCTGTTATACTGACAACTATTAGCAAACAAAACAAGGGACTCAGAAACTCAAGAATACAAGGTATGGTGTTCAAGAAAAGTTGGCTTTATTTGCAGATATTATTTTGTACCTGATGGGACCAGAAAAGGACATCTCTGCGTTGTGGAACATTCTGAGACAGTTCAGTTTTTTTTTTGGGGGGGGGGTATAAAACTAACGAAGACAAAAAGGCTATAACTATAAACTATCTACTCACACATGCATTGGGTCAGTAATATCCACATTTATGGGAACAAGATAAAATGAAGTATTTACGAGTACAGTTTAAAAAGGAGTATGTTAAGGCAGCTAAGGATATGTGGGAAGAGACTAAACAAAAGATAATACAAACACTGATGCACTAGAAGCTTTTCCCTATGGATAAGGACAGCAAGATACAAGCAGCAAAAAATGTCTAGTCCTTTAGTTTTATACAAATGTCAAGCATATTTTTATCAACTGGAGGAAAAGTTGGGGATAGTAATTAATAAAGAGTTGAAGAATTTTATCTGGGAGGGGAAGAAGACAAGAGTCAAGTGAAATAAGCTAATCCTCTCAACAGATCAAGGATGTTTAGGATTGCCTGACTTGAAGGGATATTTTAGAGCTACGCAGTTACGGCTCTTATACATAACAGAAGCAGAAAGCTACAATTCAAAGTGGAAAGAGATGATGATGAAGCAGGGGTGTAATTTCAAACAATAAGGAAAGAGTAGAATTTTGGACTCACATCCTTAAAGAGAACAGTCAAACACAATACTATATTCATAAAGTAGCAGAAAGTTTACTAAGAACTAAGCCAACAGAGGAATGAAGAAAAGATATTCTGCCAACAGGGATGACTGCAATTAGAGCTGCACAGAATAGGTAAGAAGGGGCTGGAATTTACTGCAGGAAGCTGGAAAAGGAACCAAGGTATTGGGAACAAATAATCTGAGTGGGAAAGGTAACATACTGAGAAGAGGCCAAAACGACATTATGATTGCAGGATAACGCCCGTCTTACCTGTCAAGGATTGATATCAGAGTATAGACAAAAAAAGGGATAGGGGAATCCTAAATAAAAGACCTGGACTGGTTGAGTTTTTAAATGAATCTTAAAGAGAGGTTACTGTTAAAAAGTGATAATTAGTAGGGTATACAAAATATACTGCACAGGAACTCATTCAGTAGACTCATTCAGAAGATATCAGAAAAGATTGGGAAGAGAGATTACATAAGCAATTCACAAAGAAAAAAAAAATGGGATGACATATGTATGGCTCCTAAATAAGCAACAAAATCCAGAAGATTTAGGATTTTTGCCTGGAAGTGTTTGCATAAATGCTTTTATGTCCCAAGCAGACTCCAAATAATTTTTCCTCACGTAGATGGCAAATGTTGGAGATGTAATGGGCAGGAAAGAGGTACCTGAAAGTGTTAAGTTCTCAGAGTGCAATGAGCTGGCACACTTTAAAAATTCCTTACAGAGTACTCTCTCAGGAATATTGGGCGAGCAAATGAGTGTAACTAAGGAATTTTTTTTTTTTTGAAATGGGATACAGGATTTGAATTGCCCAGACAAAGTAAGGCCTTGCTACATTTAATTCTGGTGGCAGCCAAAAAGTAATAATACTGCTTGTTGGCAGGGCTTCAACAGCGACTGAAAAGGTGAAAATGATAATGGTAGATATGTGGGAGTAAGGAGTTACGAGATACTGGCAGGGGTGAACATACGGGCATGTATTTTATGTTCTGCCTAAAATGGCTATTATGGAGCTTAACAGAATTTTGGGAGAAATAAACTTTCAGTAGGAATATTATTTATAGGTAGAGACTAGAAGCTAATTTGCAATAGTGAGGATTCATCAGAGGACCTAGTAGGTAACATAAGAGTGGGTATAGTTCTGAAAAAATACATGAGAATACTTGGTACAAAAGAAGTTTATTCTGTAGTAAGACCTCAGAATTTATGGAATATTCCCCAAGTACAATAACTGGGCTAGATTGGCTAGAAATGTTATTTCATAGCAGCACGTGTACTCAATTGAAAGCTTTAACACACATCCAAGAAACAAGCAGGGATACAAGTCCTTAAGGAGAATAACAGCCATATGGAATATTAATAATAAAATAGCAGAAAACATTTTAAGAACCTAGCTAGTGAGGGAATGGAGGAAGGAGATTCTACCTACAGTTATGCCTGCTATTAGGGGGTATAAAACATGCAAGATGGGGCTGGAATTTATTGGATAAAATTAGCTAAGAAACCAAGGTATTCGGAGCAAATAACAAGATGAAAATGTAACAAGATAGGATGACGTTAAGCTGAAGTTTGGACTGCAGCTTAGAAACTAATTTCCCTATTAAGGAGTGATACCAAATATAAGCAAAGAAAAAGGGATATGGGAGTGCATAGTGAAAGACCATCTCTGGTATTGTTTTTAAATGAGTCTACAACAGAAGTTGCTATTTAAAATGGGACAATTAACAGGGTGTACCAAAATATTGCACAAACACTGTAAGAATCAAAGAAGTTTAGAAAAGACTGGGAAAAGAGAAAGAAACAAATTTAAAAAAGAACAATGGCAAGAAATTGGCAAGGCTCTCAAGTATGTGACAAAGTCTAGAAGGTTTAGAATTTTTGCTTGGAAGTGTTTGTGTGAGTATTTTTAGACCCTGTGTGTATTTCAGAGGATTTTTCCCCAGGCAGATAGCACATGCTGGAAATGTGACGGATAAGAAACAGGTAATTCGAAACATATACTTGTAAATACAGGAATCCAAATCCAAAATGAGTATATAAATTAAGAGATTAATCTGGCATGTATGCGCAAGATAGTTTTCCATATCTCAAGAGATGCTGATAATCATGTTAACATGAAAATTTTCTTTGAGCACATTGTGTACATTTTTCCCTTTTTGTGCCCCCCTAGTAGAAAAGTACAGTTTTGTACCTACCATAAATGTAGATGTTCGAGTGCTAATACAGCTGCAGTAATCACAGATGGGTTTTCAGCCGTCAGGCGGTCCCTCGGTCGGCCGAATTCCAAAGTCTTGGTCCGGCGTCGGTTGTCGTCGCCTACTCTTATGACGTCAGTGAGGCCAGAGTATATAAGACACAGCCGACGCCATGTTCTTCAGTCTTTCTTGCCCCAGATGTCAGGTGCCCCCAAAAGGAAGGCAATACATAAATAATGCTTATCTACATATACAAGCAATGCAATGTAATCCAAAAATAGTGTAAGCAAGCAAATAAAACATAGCAGGATAACCCAGTCAGGCAGTATGAAGAGGTTGTTAGGCCCCATGCCTTTACCAAGTGGGGAAGGAGGGAGGGAAACCTGTACTGCAGCTGTATTAGCACTCGAACATCTACATTTATGGTAGGTACAAAACTGTACTATGTTCATCGTGCATACAGCTGCAGTAATCACAGATGGGTAGAGTCCCAAAGCTATGCATAGGGTGGTAGGTACTAGGAGGAACTGGGTTGAGCCAGAATGCCCTGCAAAACAGCAGTGGCAAAGCCTGCTCTTGTTCTGGAATATAAGGGCAGGTGGTAGTGTTTTGTGAAGGTATGTACAGAACTCCAAGTGGCTGCCTCCAAAATATCTTTGGTAGGCACCCCTCTGAGGAAGGCTGTAGAGGTGGCTGTGGCCCTGGTGGAGTGAGATCTGATACCTGTAGGAATAGATTTCCCATGATAGGAATAACAAAACCGTATGCAGTGGCCAATCCACTTGGAAATAGTCTGTTTGGTAACTGGTTTCCCTTGAGCCCCTACAGCATAGGACACAAAAAGTTGTTCTGATTTCCTGAAGGACTTTGTTCTGTCCAAATAATAACGTAGCTGCCTATGGATGTCTAAAGAGTGCAGCAGCCTTTCCCCTTTGTTTTGAGGATTAGGATAAAAGGTAGGTAGGTGTATGGCTTGATTTAAGGCTACCCTGGATACCACTTTTGGCATAAAAGATGGGTTGGTACGAAGGGAAACCCTGTCCTGATGGAAGATGAGGAAGGGCTGCACCGCCATGAGGGCCTGTAGTTCAGAAACCCTACGAGCTGAAGTGATGGCCAGAAGGAAGGCTGTTTTCCAGGACAAATATTGCAAATCTGTTGAGGCAGCTGGTTCAAAAGGAGGCAATGTTAATTTTTCTAGTATGTAATTAAGGTCCCAGGCTGGTATTGGTTGCTTCCTTGGAGGTCTTATATTCTTAGCCTCTCTGAGGAACTGTCGTAAGAGTGGGTGAGAAAACAAAGGGGGGTCCGTGTTGAATTCTGCAGAAATGGCTGAGGCATGTATTTTTATGGAAGAAAATTAAAGTCCACTGTTCAGCAGCTCAGCAAGATACTGTAATACCTGGGACAAGTTCAGTTTTCTAGGGTCCTGGCCTCTTTTCTCATTCCAAGAGCAAAACCGCTTCCATTTTGCGGAATAAGCTTTTCTAGTAGATGGTCTTCTGGCCTCCAAAATGACATCCTGCACCTCCTTGGAGAGTAGGGTTTGTTGTGGTGTTAAGGAATTTTCCATGCAGCGAGGTTGAGTGTTTTCAGCTGACAGTAAAGAGTTTTGTAGTTGTGCTGAGTCAGCAGAAGAGGCATTAGAGGCAGGGACCATGGAGGAGTATGTGTTAGGCTCCTCAGGAGTGGATACCAGTGTTGCCTTGGCCAATCTGGAGCAATCAGTATCATCCTCGGTTTGTCTGTTCTTGCTTTCAAAAGCACCTTGGGCAGGAGAGGCAGAGGTGGGAATGCGTAAACTGTCCATGCTGTCCAACTGAATGAAAGGGCGTCCACTCTCCAGGCCTTTGGATGAAAAGTCCTTGAACAAAACTTTTTCAATTGATGGTTCCTGTGGGAGGCAAAAAGATCTATGTCTGGCCTCCCCCACGCTTGGATTATTTCTGTAAACACCTGAGGATGTAACTTCCATTCGTGTGGATCTGTCATATTTCTGCTTAGAGTGTCTGCCAGTGTGTTTTCCTGTCCTGGCAAGTACTGTGCTTGAAGTTCGATTTGTCTTTCCAGAGCCAAGTTCCAAAGAGTCATGGCTAGTCTGCACAAGGGGTATGAGTGTGTTCCTCCTTGTTTGTTTATGTACCACATTACTGTGGTGTTGTCTGTTCTTATCAGTAATTGTCCTGGATGTAGGAAGTCCTTGAAAGCTGTAATTGCATTTATTACTGCTAGCATTTCTTTTTGATTGATGTGAAGGTGCTTTTCCTTCTGGGACCATCTGCCCTGAATGCACCTGTCCTTCATGTGCGCCCCCCAGGCGTAATCTGAGGCGTCTGTGGTTATGACTTGTTTTGCTTGAGGCTTGCAGAATGGAAGGCCTGTGTTTACTTGACATACTTGGGCCCACCATAGAAATTCCTTTTGCAAACATGGAATTATTGGTACAATTGCTTCCAAGCTGTGACTGTGTTGAGACCATAGATTTTTTAGGTACCATTGAAGTTTCCTCATATGCAGCTTTGCACATGGGATTAGAAGGATGCAAGATGCCATGAATCCCAGAGCCTGCAGGATTTTCCTTGCAGTAAGCCTGGTACTTTTTGCTAGTGTTTTGAAGTACTGAGATAGTTGCCCCTGTTTTTCTGGCGTAAGATATGCCATCTGGGTGTTTGTGTCCAAGTTGGCACCCAGGAAGGTTATTTTCTGAGATGGTGTTAGCCTTGATTTCTCTTCGTTGATTGTATATCCCAGAGAAAGCAGTAACCGTGTCACATATGCCAGATGTTCCAGAAGTATGTGTTTGCTGTCCGCTTGGATCAGGCAGTCGTCCAGATAAGGGTAAATTTGTATCCCTTGAAGTCTGCAGTAGGCGATCACTGATGCCAGGCACTTTGTGAATACTCTGGGTGCAGTAGATAAGCCAAAGGGCAATGCAGAGAATTGATAGTGGATTGAACCTGCAAGAAATCTGAGGTATCTTCTGCAGCTTTGTCTGATTGGGACATGCAGGTATGCCTCCTTGAGGTCCAATGTTACCAGCCAAAACTCCTTGCCCAGCATGGGAAGAAGTTGCTGTAATGTGAGCATCTTGAATTTTGGTACGAGTAGAAATGTGTTTAGGATGGATAAGTCCAAAATGGATCTCCAGTCGGTTCCTTTCCTTGGTACCAGAAAAAGTCTTGAATAAAAACCTTGACCTTGTTGGTGCGTAGGTACCTTTTGAATAGCTTTCATGTTTATGAGCTTTGAAATTTGCAGTTGTGCCTCTGCCCTTTGATTTTGTGGCAGGTTTGGCATGCCTCTCATTTTTGGAAGAGTGTGAAATTGAAATTTGTAGCCTCTGTTTATAATGTCCAGTATCCATTTGTCTGTTGTGACAATATGCCAATTGCTTGCAAATAATGCTAGTTTCCCTCCCAAAGGTGCTGCCAGCTGAAACTTGCTTGGCATGGAAATGAGGGAGTCATTGGGGTTGCTTCCTGTATTGTTGTGCACTGTCTTCACCACCTCTTGGTGCTGGAGTTTGCCATTGTCTGCCTCTATATGATCCTTGTGATTGCCCTCTGCCCCTTGCGTCTGTATCTACCTCTTTGGGGCTTGTCAGTGGCTGGAAAGGACCAGTTTTTTGAGGGCCAATTCCTGCTAAAACGTGGTGGTTGGACCTGTAAGAAAGCTTTGACAGTTTGCATAGATTTGGCTTTTTCTTCCATTTTCCGTAGTATCTCCTCAGCATTAGTGCCAAATAGTACATCCTTTTGTAAAGGAGCATCAAGAAGTTTAGCTTTCACATGATCAGGCAAATTTTGTTCCCTAAGCCAGGCATGTCTGCGAATGACTGATCCTGTAGCAGCTGCTCTACTGGAAGCCTCTAGGGCATCGTAACCACATTGTAAGGTGTGTTTACCCACTTGCTCCGCACTATGCATCATATCCTGTAACTCTTTAAAATCTGGTTGTTCAGGTTGAGACATTTTGTTCCTTAATTGTGATAACAGGTACTGTTGATATTTAATCATATGAAACTGACAGTTTAAGGCCCTCATGGCTAGGGTGGCCGAGGTATATACCTTTTTACCCCACCTTTCTAAAGATCTGGATTCCCTTTCTGCAGGAAGTGGATTCTTGGCAGTGGAGGCCTTCAATCCCTTGGGGCCTTGTGAAATGGTTTCAGGGTCAGCATTATGGCCTTTGAAGAGAAAATGGTGAGAGCTGGGTACTCTGTAATACCTATCAGGTTTGACTGGCGCAGGAGGCAGAGAATCAGGGTTAAGACAAGCCTCCGAATAGACATCATCCAGTATGTCCAGAACAGGGGGTATAGCCAGAGGTCTGTGTTGAGGTAACCAAAGGAATTCCCTAAGTCTTTTCTTGGAATCTGAAAAGTCTTGGCCTTCCCAATGGAAGTGCTCCCTCAAGGTGTGCAAGGTTTCCCCAAAGGAAAAATCCTCAGGAGGGGATACCGAAGGAATGGACTGTTCTGCATCCGAATCCTCAAAAGGAGAGTAAGAGTGTTCCTCTGCATCAGAATGATCTGAAAAAATGTATCCCTGATCAGAGGAGGGAGAATCTTCCTCCACTCTGGGTCTCTTGTCAGGAGGGGGATGAGAACCTCTGATAAGAGTAATTAAATCCTCAGCCATTTTTAGCATCTGTTTTTTAGGCATGGGTCCTGGAGATGGGCCCTGTGCAACAGGTCTCGTGGGATGCCTGGCTGCTTTGGATTTAGTAAAGGCCTTAATTGAAAAGGAAGATGAGGGCCTAAAAACACCATGGGTAGAGGTGGACCTGTCCACATTAGTAGGCTCTACATTAGCAGGGGCTTCGGTAGTAGTCTGGGAAAGGGCCGAGGACCCAGCGGTCTCGGGTACAGAAGACACCGTCAAAGGAGAGTTGTCGGTAGTCAGGGACTGCAAAGGCGTCTCGCTGAGAACCGGACCACGTGTAGCCTGTTTCGGCGTGGTGTCGGCGGAGACCGCGGGCCTCGCGTGTCGGTCCTTTTCCTTGCATTTTTTGGACAAAACGGTAGTTGGAGTATCCGACATTTTATAATCAAAAGCTTTACCAAAGTAGTGTTGGGCGAACTCCGCCCGACGCTTAACAGTGGGTTTATTGAAGGTAGCGCAAAAGCGACAGCCCGAGACGTCGTGGTCTGGGCCCAAACAAGGTATGCAAAGGGAATGGAAATCCTTATGCGGTATTTGCTTCCCACAAGAAATACAATTATTAACTTTTTCTGACATCGGTCTGAGGCAAGAAAAGTTTCAACGGGTACTTAGCTTTAATGAAGACTTCGGTTTCCAATTTTTTTCGTAATTCAGGAGCTGGCCGACCGGCACTTGCGAACTGCTTCTGCTTCGGGCACCGCGCGGCAAAAAAGAAAGAAGAACATGGCGTCGGCTGTGTCTTATATACTCTGGCCTCACTGACGTCAGAAGAGTAGGCAACGACAACCGACGCCGGACCAAGACTTTGGAATTCGGCCGACCGAGGGACCGCCTGACGGCTGAAAACCCATCTGTGATTACTGCAGCTGTATGCACGATGAACATCAGTAAACAGACAAATGTAAAGTACTGCACATGGGCTTACAGCAGTTCTAAACTGAAAAGTTATCGTGGGGATCAAACCTATGGCTGAACAGCAAAGAAAGGATCTTGAGAGTGTTGATCACATCTGGATTAAATCACCAGAAGTAGAGGGAAGATGGATGTGGTAGCAACCAGCAGAATGCTGGGATTTATCCTCAGAGAAGCAGAGAGGTAATGCTTCTGCTACAATGGGCCTTAATCAAACCTCACTTTGACAACTGTGGGCAGTTCTGGGGACCAAACAATTAAGAATGATATTAGGCTGCTACAGAGAGTCCATAGGAAAGCCAGCAGAAAAGTGCAAGGAATTTAAAACTCATATGCTGAGGGATGAGAGGCTGCAGGCACTAAAGTTATTTTTCTCTTATTTTATTATACCAGAAGAGATGGAAAGATATTATATGGGTCGACACGATTAAGTTAGGGAGAAATGTAAGATCCAATGTTGTCTTTTCTGTCCTTTCTTAACCTGTAGATTTATTAGATTCAACTCAGATCTGACATTGCACTTTTCGGAGTCTTCAGTCTAGGAGTGCTGCCTTCTCTATCCATGGTGCACTGCTTTAGCAACCTCTCCTTGGATCTCCTTAGCTGCCATCATGTTTGTATTGTGGTCGAGAGCTCCATCACTTTATATACCTTTTTGGATAGGTTTTCATCAAAATGTTGCTTTTTTCCTCTAATCCTAGTGGATATTTGCAGTGTCAGTAGCCCAGAAGGTGGCACACTCACCATGGTGCAGAAGTCAGTGGATTATATTCACATGCCAGCTACTTTAATTAATTTTGGGGGGTACATGTGTCATAATGGTTAATACCTTCACCTTATAGACACAAGATACAGGGTTTGATTCTGACCTCAAGTTGCTGGCTAGACGTAAAATGGCCCTTCTGGGCAGTTAGTCTAATATTAACCTATGAACATTTTTGGGGGGGGGGGGGTTATACCAGTTGGCAGATTTTAAAAAAAAATCCATTCAAAGTACTCTGACAGAACTGTTGAAAGGAAAATGATTTTAACTAAGAAAATGATTCTTTTGAGCTGGCATACAGGATCTGAACTCTTGAGACATGGGTAGATTTACCAAGTTTAATTTTACTGGCTGACAAAACAAAAAGTAATTACTAGAAAACCAAATCAAAATCTATTCCCAACATAAAGGAAGTATGGGACATTGTAAAGGAGATAAAAGAAATGGAGAGGTAAGTTCTCAGAAAAAAAGAGCAAATTGTACAGATATAAATTAAATCTGTGGGAGCAGTACATGCACAGTAATGCAGTGAGGGAAAATTGGGTTTAAGGGAAGACAGGAAATGGAAAATTTATGTAATGCTAGAATTAACAAAAATTGTTTAAAACATGTATAGTATATGACAACAATAATAAAAAGGCTGTTGATATAGGCTTTCTTTTGTATTAATGTATGTGAATTCATGTTACACTTTAAAATGTGATAATTTAATAAGGATATTTAAGAAAATAATTTAAGAATGCTGTTTGTACAAAGAAGATGGGACTGTTACCTTTTTGGCTTGATGAAAAAATGAATTATGCCATGATGATTTGTATACAAATTGTACATAATTTGATGGATCACTGAAGATTTTCAGAAAAAGAAAGAGGATACAATTTGGTTTCGCTCTTAATTTCTCCAAGTCTTTTGGGTTTCTAATACCATGACAGGACTGGACCCCATTCCTAAGTCAAAGTACGATTAAAGTTCATAAAATTAGTATTGTTTCGATTTTTGATGTCAGTCAGAAGTGCTCTTCGCAGCACCAGCAATGTGCTAGTAATGACTCCTTCTGCAATTCGTATGTGGTTATATGCATTGGTAACATATCTAAACATGATTGTAGATTCTTTTTTATAAGACCTGTTGCCCCTACTAGTACTATTAGAACTGTCTGGGTATCTTTCTTCCACATTGTTCTTGTTTCTGCCTGCAAATCCTGATATTTTTGACTTTGTGTCTCTCTGTACGCAAGACACAGTAGTCACTGGGTGTGGCGATTTCAATGATCAATGCTTCTTTTCATGGACCACTATATCCGATTTTCTAGCATCTACCTTTTGAAATGCTGGTAATGGGTGATCCCATGTGATGTAGACTTCATCATTTTCTATGATACTTTGTGGATCATGTTTCAAGTGTTTTTCGGCCTCTTCAATACCATAATGTTTGCAAAATCCCCAGTGCAACAGTCTTTCCACATTATTATGCCTTTCAGTATACAGTCCTTCTGCCATTAGTATGTCATAACCAGCAACAAGGTGTGCAACTGTTTCCAATTCTGTTTTACAAAACCTACAAAGTCTGTTTCTCTCTCATGTTCAATGGACTTTGTAAACCAACATGTACATAGCCCACCATCTTGGGCCACCAATATTAACCTTTCATCTCTTGGTTTGAATTTACCACTCCTTAACCATTCCTTCTTTCGATCCCGATCAACATGAGGTTCTTCCAGAAGTTTTCTATACTTGCAACTATATTTATGCAGTCTCCACATTTCTTGCCTTCACATCTAGTCCTTCACCTTGTATTCTTTATTTTGTTTTTTGGCACAGTCAGTTGCTGCCCAATTTTTATCTACTTCTGGTTTGATTTCCATTCCTGCCTGACGCAGATATGCTTCTGTTAGACTAAGCAGAGAAGTCATCTTAGATTTATTCTCTTCACTTTTCAAAACTTTCACTATGTTTGGGTCTTGTGAGGTCAGCAGATATGTCCGCATTCCCATGATTGCAGATCTATACAAGTAATCAGTTTCAAAGAGGCCCATCCCTCCTTCGGAAAGGGGAATACATAATCTTGGTATGTACTGATTTTTACTAAGGACAGAGTTCCTATATTTCTCCAAGTAAAATTAAGATACTTTTAGACATGAGATCCCCTGGGTTGAAAGGAGTATACAGGCAATCAGTGATAATTTAAAAACAAAACACAGACAATGAACACTTTGATCACAACCGTGCAAGTGATAAGTATCAGCCAGACTTCTTTATGCAGTCCATTAATTTGTAGACTCTAATCCAGCATGGGAGTTGTGATAATCAGTTTCTACAAATAAAACTTCTGCTACTTGCTTAAAGTGCATTGTCATGAAAGTTTTTTGGAACAAGGCATCAATTTTTCCTACTTCACATAGTCAGCCAGTTATCTGAGTTTAAGCTTTTTAGATGATTATTAATCACTCATCTTCGCAACACAGCTGCACTCATTTGTTTCTTCATCTTTCTGTTACATAACAGTTTCCACTTAATGCTCCTGTCCTCTATTTGCCAACTTTCATCTTTTAACAGACAGTCAGGACTCTTCTTATTACTCATTTTATCTCTATGAACTACATGCATATACAGCCTATAAGCTTAAATTCCACATTTTCCATTTCTAATACTATGGGTAGAGCCGGATAGTGCATAAGTGCTGTTAACTACTTTTAGCTCTTTTTCCTGTTGTTTAATAATACATTTTGCTGTACATTGCACCACTGTACATATTTATATACAAATACATTCACTGACAAGACAATATTAAAAGTTTATAAATCATTTACAAATGTACTAATGAAACTCAGTTGAGTTTTCTCTGTTATACTTAACATACATATTCAATGTTGTACTTTGGATTTTTATGTTCTGGATACAGACTAAAATTGGTTCTTAAGGATCAGTTTATTATCCCAGTCAAAAAACAAAATAAAGCAAATAAAATAATACTGTTTAGGTAACCTGTTAAGGTATTCTATCATATGACATGTGCTAACATTTTAGACAGACTGTGTAATATATTACGATTTGAAGTTTTAACGCAACTAGGTTCATTGGTTAAACAAAAAAAAGACCTACTGTCTAGACCGGCCCACTCACTTACCTTAGCTAACGAAACAATAAACAGATGCATAATGAAAATCCATATGCATTCTGTTCAGGGACAGACTCTTTAGAGATGAAATGTGGGGAGAACAGAAGCATTGTAAATTTTAAGACAAAAGGAAAATATGGGAAAAGATCATAGTAAACATTTTACGGTGACAAAAAGGAAGGAGAGAAGAGATACAGTAATAAATGGAGAACTAAGGGCTATGAAAATGCCCATCTGAGGAACAAGAAAGGACTTTTACTACTTTTTAAGTGGAATGAAAAATCATATATTCCATCACCACCTTCCCTCTCAAAATAAAACACCACTCTGGAATCTGTGTAAGTAGCATAGTAAAATAAATTACCCACTAATCATTTTCCTCTGTATAGTAATGTAAAGTGCTGTCCAACTACAAAAATGTACTATGGAAATTACCATCTCAGTTACAATTTCATGCACCTATGCAACGTCACAATAGCTGCTACATAATGCAGGTATGCTTACATACAGATTACATTTATATACAAACATAGACGTTAATGAAGAGCAGACCATCAAGTCACAGGTGCACAGGGCTTTTCATATACAAAAGCAAGTGTGTCTAATAAAATTCCCCTTCTATTTTATCACCACAGTCGACTTTTTGGTTGAGAACTAGTTCAGTTAGAAATAAACATGTTGTATAAACGAGAAAAAAAAAACACTTGTAATCCCCATTACAAAGCATTGTGGGACTACAAAATGCAAGCTTTAAAGAAAACTCCTGAGGCCACAGTGTCCTAAAACAAAGTCAAGTCATCATTGTTTAGACACCAAAATAATGCAGTTCCTATAGGTCATAGCTACCATCCTTGATGTTGTGTACCCAAGTGCAGGGACATGTTATTAGGGGAGAGAGCTATAAGAAGCAAAGGTCAAACTTAATAAAAAATGCAGAACAGGAAGTTACAGACTTACTCACAACTAAACAAACAGAAAACACTAGTGCCATAGGAAACACTGAACTCCAGGGCTTACAAACTTTAAAATATGCAAATAAGAACTGTATCAGTACAACAAAATGTACATAATATTCCAAGCAAGACAGCTAGAAAATGTTATAGTGCAAGAAAAAACAACTGACCTGGTCGAGGCACATCTGCACCATTTCAATTAGCTGTGGAGAATACGCACTTGTATCCATGTCAAAATTTCGCGTTCCCTGCATGATCTTCACACAAAGATTCAACAGGTTCTGGGGTGAGAAAGGCAAAATGTATTATTCCTTTTCCAAATAATACAAGATGATAAAATGACACCATTGCTGAGTTAACTGAAAAATCAAACAGATTAGGAGATGTCCAAGAAAAGGTATACTCCAAAGGTTCTTACAGATTAATTTGATCTGTACAAATCACCAAGTGAGACAGATGACACCAGTTACCCATATACAGAAGCTGACATACAAGCTACAGTTAAAAAAACACCGCTGGCTAACATCATCATCAGACAATTTATGCAAGGCAATCCTTATGCTGCATATCTTTAATGCCAGTCATGGTGAGTACGATGAAAGAGAATGCCATAACTTTCAGCCTGTAAAACACCATTTAAATAACCCCCCCCCCCTTTAGTCATAAACAGATAATAATAATCCATGGATTAAAACTTTGGGTCAGTTACCTATCATGTAGATATAAGCCAATTTTTTTTCACTTTTTGGAGTTCGTTTTACCTACTTGATTTCATTCAGATTCAAATGGACATCATCGAGATGACGCCTCTGGTTATACCCTTATTTTTTATGTGGATTAAGCAACATATCACAAAAGAGTTTGTCTACAACCTCTTGCCATTACTACCCCTAAGATCACCACCACACCAAAAACATTTTCTAATCCAATTATTTTTCAAAAAGTTAAATACATTCCAGTCCAAATATGCAAATATTAAATTAGGAAAGAAACCACCAGGATTTGAGCACAAGAATCTTCTTTCTTGTTATCCCACACTTCAAACACCTGTATTTAGCAAGTATAAATAGGTACTGTTCACTGTTCAAGTGACATGATCTACTGTACCTTATTAAGAATATTTCCTTCACCGTTGTTCAGTACATTTTTTTTTTAATAATCATTCAGTCAAACCACACTATCAACTTCTCATAGCTGCAGACTCAGCAGCAATCTTTCAGTGACAGGCAGACAGAGAAAAGTAGCCACCAAGTAAGCCTGAATAAGTAATGTTATATACACTAGGTTCAAAAGAGGCTCTCAAATAAGAGGAAGCTATCATCATCCACAGTTAAAGATTACAGTCAATTCTCATGAATTAATGTCCTCTAGCTCATTTATGGTGTGCCTCAGATGTCAAAACTCTCTCTCTCTCTCTCTCTCTCTCTCATTATATCAACTGGCAACTCATCTAAGCAAGTTTAGTCAGGTTACCCCCAAAGCAAGCATCTCTAACTTCATTACTACCTTCTAAATAGTGAAATGTAAAGATAATAAGCTGATGATATGACACCAGCAATAAGTCACTACATTTACGTCCTGCCAGGCAGCAGTAGTCAAGATCATTCTGATAGCAAAATGTCGTAACACAAAAGAAAAAAGAATAAAACTGCACAACACACTTGCAAGTGAAAGGCAGCAAGCTGCTCATAAATGCAACAAGGCAATGAGGAAAACACCACTACAAAGAAAGTCTCAAATTTAAAAAAAAAAAAAAAGGTGTCAGATTCTGACAGTAAAAGATTATAACGCAGAAGAAAAAAAGGCATAAAATAATACAACACATCTGGAAGTGACAGGCAGCAGGATGCCTGTAAATGCAACAAGACAATGAGGAAACCACCACCATATAGAAAACATGACAATTTAAAAACGGCGCTGGTGGCCATAAGAGGTAAACTCACTGTAGCATCAAATGTCCTCTTTAATGTGAGCAGCTCAAACAGAACACAGCCTACTGCCCATATGTCTGACTTGAAGTTGTACTTATCACCACGACACAGTTCTGGAGACATGTTGTAGGGTGTGCCGACACACTAAAAGACAAAAATCCAAGACATTTTTGCAACGACTAATGTGCAATATGGTAATGCAGTGACTTCCACATATCAGTCATAAAAGTAATATAAATAAATTATGGCAACTTACAATTTCATACCCGAAACCTGAACACTTAGAGGTATGGTGTAAAATGCCATGGTAAGAGACAGGAAACTCATTGTTAATGTCCATTTACATCCCAATACACAGGAGATACTGATAGCTGTGCATGTTAGTAATTATGAAAATAATATTTCCATATACATTTAATATTTCAAAAAAAAAGCAAGTAAATTATTGCATGACATCAACTGAAACCTTAAAGGTTGAAGAAAACTGACATTGACATCTGCACTGCAGTTTGCATAATTTAAGAGATAGTTGGTATTAACTGCATAAGCAGCAATATAAGCAAGCATATGTTTTCACATTCAAGCAATAAGAGAGGATTTTCTGTTGTGACATAAAAACTATTACCTGGTTAATCTAAGATATGGCAATGTGTTTCTGAAAATTTAGCAAAAACTATAATTCTGTTTATGGAAAGACATACACTGCATAGACTATAATCACTGTAAAGCATACTTCTTAATAATAACATTGATGTGTGTACATTTTTAATAGCTTTTATTGTTCACAAAATATTTATATTTGTTCACCTTACAGGTGATTTGTCAGAAAATGTCTACAATGCAAGGATGCTTATAAGCTGCTAGAGAGATGTGATGTTCCATACAACATAGGTGCTAATGAGTTAAAAAAAATAGCATTCTGGATATTACTGTTCTGCATCTCAGGCTAACCACCCCCTCCACACTCAATCTAAACTCTGGGTTCAAAGTTACACTCCCTTTACTTAACCTTTTTGTACCCTAATGTTACACAAGTAACTTTATATCTCTCACCAAGAAATCTCACTGTATATTCTCTTGCAACTGTCATTTACGCTACTCTTCTACAGACTGCCACTCCACCCTCTGCACACTTTTGCTCCTACAGCACTTCCATTTCCCAGATAACTTAGACTACCTCTGTTTTCTTTAATGCAGGTCTATACAAGCTCTCTACCTCAATCTACCTAATATTTCATACAACTACTTTTCCTCAAGTGCTACCTCCTGCTAAATCTCTTGCTGCCTTTGCCGCCCTTCACTGTACTTCCAACTGACGAGGATGCATTATGTAATGTGCTTATCTGTGTAATATCGCTGTAACCAGTTACCTCTCGAAAAATGTACTTCCTTAAATTCATAGGCTACTGAATGTTGAATGCTATATAACGTGTTCTAGACATATTCATATAATTGTGTTTTCATGTAAACTCAATGTATTTTACAAAATGCCATTTATTTGTCATTAAATGTACTTGTCTAGTATGTGGAGCTTTTAAATAGGATAAACTCCAGATGGAACCTCCCAGTAAACAAAGAGAAACAAATAAAATAAATAAATATTTCTGATATACAAAACTGATTTCACTATCCCTCATTTTCCCCAATATCACAATTAAAAATAAAAAATTGTTTAACGAACATGTCTATTTGTATGCACTTCTTGACACTTAGTTACAGGCCTGCCATCCCCTTCATCTAATTAAAACTGTGTCAGGAGTTACTTAATGCAGTCATTTAAGACATCCAGGAGGAAAAGGGTATATAACAGCTCTGTAAAGCTATAGGCCAAGTTCAAACAATGCTGGAGGTATTGTCGCTGTAGCATAAAGAAACACACGGTTCTACACAAGCTAACATAAAATTGGTAACTTACTGCATACCTACTGGAGTCAAACAGTACCAATGTACAGGTATAGTAAATGAAGCAAAGACTGGTCACATAGCTAGGTACTAAGGAGAAAAGAAACAAACTGCTCTTCATAACAAGCTATGAAGATGGTATCTATATCACAGATGTGCTGGGAGATGCATTATTCTGTATCCTATCGTCTGTAGTGCTAGGGGTATGCACTACCTATACAACAAAGTTGATCGAAATCAGAGAGGTTTGGCTCTACCAACCAAAAGATCTAGGATAAATTAGTGATAGCAATCTAGACCAAGAGGTAAACCTGGTGTTGTTAAAGGAAAACTCCACCTTAAAACTCAAAAAAAAAACATGTTTTTTTTTCATTGTATCTTTGTTTCCAAGCTATTTTAATGCCTCAAAATCACTCCAAGTGCTTCTTTTACAATTTTAATGTTTCCCTCAAAATATCATATGATGGGGCCTGCCTAGGTAACATGATCTTGTTTTCTTGCTTTCATTCCTTTGTCCCAAAATACATTTCAAGTCCTCTTTATATGACTCATGCCAGATATAAGGAAGTGGTGTTTTCTTATGCCATTAAGATAGATTGGCATGACTATGAAGCTCTGTCATCTAACCACACCTACTTCTATGTTTCCCCGACTGAGCCTCATTTATGTGTCTGTCACAGCTTGTTCTATGCTATCTTTTGGCAAAAGAAAGTAGGTAAACAGCATGCTTTTGTAAAGGGACTTTTTGTAATTCTAAAAGAATTGACAGACCTCCCCCCACACTCTCATGCTGAGGTATGAACACTCTCACTGCAGTAAATGATCCTTGCTGTACATTTACAGGTGACAAATAACAGGATTCCAAATTAAGTCCATCTGCTACTTCTCAATGCCTTCAGTGGAAAGTTTTTTTTTCTCCCTCATGAATGATGGAGAATTAAAACGTGCTTTACTAGTTCTTTAATTATTTATGTCGTGCTCACCCCTCTTTTGTCTGTTTCATATTTATTTACACTTTGGTAACCAGGAAAGTGAACTGATCCCAGGACCCTTTTCAGCTAGGACTTGGGCTACATTGGAAAATATGACAACAGGTAATAAATGCACTTAGCAACACAAAGAAAAAAAAAACACATATAAAGACATTGACAAAGAGTGCACGTGCAACACACAGCCAATGTGCGACAGTGAATACGTAGAATATTAAGCAACATTTACCAGAATGTACACATTAGTAATATTTAACTCTACTATATTAAGTTTATTATAAATAAGTTGTATGAACCCATTTTTGGGTTCCATAGGGAGAGGAGGGAAGAGAAGACAGACTTGAATTCTTTTTTGAGAGTGTGACATGCCACCCAGCAAGGCCCTTTAAACAGCACTAAGCATGCATAATGATCTATAAAGACACTGCTAAGTGTGGATAACATCCCTCCCCAGAGATTCAATTTCAGATATTACAGACAGCAATATAAATCTAAACTGGCTGTCCCAGCTAGCACAAGTATTCTGGGGACAAAGTAAAGTACAGAACTTCACAGACTTGCCAATCTACATACAACAAAAATTAGTTTTTATGGGTGCCTATGTCAAGCTAAGCCATCCAAAAGTTCAGAATGTGGCACTTGGTCACTAGACAAATCCTTGCTAATTATGTAGTAACCCTTTCACTGCATGAAATAAATAAAATTTGTGCCAAAAGAGGTTATTCCCTTAACTCAGCAATTCTGTTAGTACTGGCTTTGTCAATCTTTCTGTCTGAGTTATTTGGTTCTCTTTTTATCAGTAAAGTTCAGCTGTGTAAGTAAACTTACCATAACAGTAGATGTCCTACTATATACTGTTGCAAGAGCCTAAGCTGTACGGGTCTAACCCTTGACACCAGCAAACTTTTCAGAGTTTAATGTGCCCTATATGTACTCTGTCAGGAGCTCAAGAAAAACTCCTATATAATGAATTATTACCAAAAACCTCAGAGTATTCTTGCCTCAAGAATGGAAGCCATAGCTCTAAAAGGAAAAGATGACAGGAAATGAAAAAAGGTGCAACGATATACATAAGGATATATATTTTCCTACCCTGTCACTATAAAAAACACCAAAACAATGGGCTGGAGGGAGGGGACAGCCACTGCAACAGTGATCTATTACATCTACTGTTATGGTAAGTTTACTTACACAATTATACTATGTTCAACGTTAGATCACTGTTGTAGTTAAGTTACACGGATAGAAAAATAACTAAAAAAAAAAAAAAAAAAAGGAGGAGGAAATAAAGTAAGAGTCCAGGAGTCCGTGGAAAATGGTCTTAAAGCCAGTTCTGGACCCGTAAAAGGAATCCAATTTGCATTGCTTTGTAAAAGTATGAACCAGAGGGCCAAGTTGCTGCCTGTGGAATACTTCTAGAGTCCACATCTTCCAAAAAAGCCAAAGACCTGGAGGAATTAGCCCTAACCTTGCTGGAAGTGGCTTATTATGGTGAGAACAACAAAAGCAAATGACATGAGATGACCACATAGACGTAGTCTGCTTTGATAGTGATTGTCCTTTCCTCTTACATTAATAAGAGACAAACAACTAATTAACTTTTTTGAAGGATTCATTTTTATCTAGGTAGTATATGAGTTGCCTTTGGACATCCAGAGTAAGAAGATTTTTCTTCTTTCCTTGCTCTTGAAATCAGGGGAAAAAAAGGCAAGGAGATCATCAGACTGGCTCAAGGTAAACCGAAGACACTTTAGGCATAAAAGATGCATTACTTTTAAAAGAAATCTTGTTGTCCTTGTGGAAAAAAAGGTAGAGTTGACTCACCATAAATGCTTGTAACAAAGACTCTCCTAGCTTAAGTCAGAGCAATGAATAAAACAGACTTCCCTGTTAAGAATATCAATTCTGCCTGAAGTACTGTTTCAAAAGGAAAAACAGTAAGCTTTTCAAGCACAAAGTTAAGATCCCAAGGGGGAGGTATCTGTTTCCTAGGTGGATGGGTATGCAAAACCCCTTTCAATAACTGGTTGACTTTAGGATGGTTAGAAAGAGCAGAAATGACCAACAAATGAGCCTTGGTAGAGAAGAAAGAAAGACTAGAGGACAGTAACTCACACAAATAAATCACGAACCAGAAGCATCACGGCCTTACGAGGGTTGTGGTTTTTGGAATGGCATTAAACAGCAAACCTTTTCCACTTATAAATATATAAGGTTTCTAGTAGTAGTTTTTTTAGCCCTCTTCAATATCTGCTGCATGTCCTTAGGAAAAAAAATGCATAAAAGGTATCAAAATTCTATCAACCAGGCAGTTAACTGAAGAGTTTTCAAGTAACTCCAGTCTATGGGTAAGCCTGTGGCAACTGCCCTTGGCCAGTTTCAAAAAAAGGGAGAACCAGTGTTGTCTGGGCCAAAAGAATGTCCCCACCGGTTTACCTTTATATCGTCGATCACACATGATCGACCGGCCACTTAATCGAACTGTTTAAGCGAGACCAAAGCGCAAACATTTTTAAATGTTGAAATTATGTCGAATTTCGACATTTCCGGCCGCGCCACACCTCCACACCAGTGCTACCATGGGTCAAAAAAGGGCGAGGTTTTGCCGTTCGGTTATGTGGAATTCGACAGTGGAGACGTTCGCACTTCGGTATTCGTGGAAGCTGTTTCACCCTTTGTGGGATCGCCGATATAAAGGTAAACCGTCACCACCATCATCTTTGGAAAGTCCTTCTGGATCTTTAGAAGAACCCTCGATATCAATAAAAATGGTAGAAAATCATAAAGGAACATTCCCTTCCAAGGGAATGAGAAAGATCTACCCACCAGGCATGTTTACAAGGAATCCTGGAGCAGAACATCACCATTTGTTGTTGTTCTGAGAGGAGGAAACATATTTACATGATGTATTCCCCACAGTTAGATCAACTCCTTGATGATCTCGGGACAATGTTTCTATTTGTGAAGATCTGACCTGGTCCTGCTTAGCTGGTCTGCTTCCATGTTTTGTTCCGACAGAATGTATGAAGCCTGAAGAGTCAAAAGGAACTGAGTTACTACCTCCTAGGCTATTATAGCTAGTCTGTAAAGGGGGTAAAGATCTGATTCCACCCTGTTTATGAAAGCTTGCAAAAGGTCCTGGACACCAGAGATGATTCAGGACATCTAACATCTCTTTGACTTTATGCGCTTTTGTCAGTCTTATTAGTTTTACATACCTTCCACTTTCACCCCTTTTCAAACCTCTCTTCATGCCAGGTCTAAAGCATCCTATGACAGACTGAAGCAGAGGTGGAAGGGAGAATGAAAGACCTGGATTTTGACAGAATTGCTCTACCCACCACAGGACCTCCCTCCTTACAAACTTCAAGGTGGGGATCCGAAAAGATTAAGGGTGAAGATGTTGGGTCCAGACTTTCCTGAGGTACCACTGAATTTTTCTTATGTGAAGCCTGGCCAGGGAATCATAACAATCATAAAAGACAAAACAGTATACTAAAGAACTGAGGGAATTACTAGAAAACTGATGCAGAAAAAATAGGAAACTGGTGGAACTATTAACTATATCCCAAAGGGAACAGTAGATCAGACCCTTATGTAGGACTACATGTCTTAAAAGGTCATCAAGCTTGGAAAAAAATAACTTTCTGGAACAATTAAGCAAGGGTCAAGAGAGGATAACTTGGCCAGAATTAGTGAACATCTTGCATACCAGAGATGACTGGATGTCATACAAAGCCCTTTTACAAACTATAGAAAAATGTGATAAAGTATTAACAAAAGCCCAAAAAGAAAAACCCATGTTAATACAACTTCTAATAGAAGCCAGAATAGTAGAAACAAGTTCAGTCAAACAAGTAAGTTATTCAAAGCACTAAAAGAAATGAATGCAGGCAAGGCTAGGGAAAAGTAAAGACAGAGAAAATATGTTAGGGTACTGGACTTAAAAGCTAGAAAAATTCAAAGTTTCAGCTGGAAGTGTCTCCATAAATATTTCTACACACCACGCAGGCTCAACAAGACGTTTGCTGGAACAGACAGGAGATGTAGGAGATGACAGCAAAATGAAATAGTCAATTAGAGCCACATTTTTGGGAATGCGCAAAATTGCATGAATTTCATTCATGTACTTATATTAGTTAAAAATATACCGGAAACAACTGAGCCACTACTTAAGAAATCAAACTAGCAGTAAATATAGGCAAAAACTTGTATCACTACTATGGACAGTGGTAAAGGAGGCCATCATCAAAAACTGGAAAACAAATGGAGAACCTACACAGTAACAGGCACTAGAATAAATGGACTAGCTAAAACAGCAACACTTGCAAGCCACTAGGGGAATTGAGAATAGATACCATCAAAGAAAATGGATGACTTGGTTAGAGGCGCTAAAAAGACAGAACCAGGATAGTATGAGATAAGCAGGAGTCTAATTAAGCAAGAGACAAGAATCAAGATCAGCAGGGGAGAGAGAAGAATAATCATTAAATTACAAGGGAGTAAAACAAAAGAAACATAGTGTGCAGAAAATAACCTTTATAAACCTGATATAAGTTTCTCTGTAACCTCTTGTTCTGGGTTGACTCTAATGTTTAAAAACAAAGGATAAGTGGCTGCGATTATAAAATAATTGTTGGAAGAGTCAACTACCAGAGGCAAAAAAATCACATATAGCAAGCAAGTTGTGTGGAGATTGTACCAAAGCAATGACTTAATAAAATGTGATGTTGGCTGTTAAAAACTAAAAAAACAAACTCCATGTACCCTAGAATCCTTAGTAACTTGCTGGCAGATACTTAGCTATGAATGGAAACCTCAGGAAGAACTTTTGGAACATTACTTGCCTGGAGGAAAAATCTAACCGTCAACCCAGGAAAGCATTTCTGTGACAAGGGATGAAAGATGACTTCAAGTTCACTTGAAAACCCAGACGAGTAGCAGATTCTGATGACTTTCCAAGTACTCTTGACAACTGGAATAACAGTCTGAAAATATGAGACAATTATCCAAATAAGGAAAATGTGAATATCTTGAAGTCTGCCATAAGCAATTACTGGAGCCAATTACTTTGTAAATACCGTTGGAGCAGCAGACAGTCCAAAGGGGTAAGGCAGAGAACTGGTAATGTCACTCAGGTACAGAAAATCGTAAAAAATGTCTGAAGTGCTTGCCACTGGGTATTTGATGGCAGGCATCTTTTAAATATAGCTTTACTATAAAAGCTACTAGGTACCACAAGTAATAGGGTGTGAAGAGACAACACTTTGAACTTTGGAACTTTAAAAGACCAAGAAAGGAGAGGTCTAGCACAGCCCTCTAAGTCCCTTCTCTTTGGCACCAGAAAAATCCTTGAATAAAATAATTTCCCCCTCTGGTCTGTAGACACTAATTCTATGACTCACTTGAGCTAACATTTGAGCCAGAAGAGGAGCAAAAAGAGACATTTGGTTTAATGGGTAAGGGGATCCCCAAGAAAGGACACGGAGAATCTCACTGCCAAATGTCCCCTGTTGAATGATATTCAGAACTCAACTGTCTCAAGAACAAGGGAAAATTGAGACTAAGGGAGAGGAACAAGCATGAAAAGGCCAACATTTGTTTTGATGCTCTGGACTGTCCTTGTTTGTGAGAGGCATTTCCTTTCTTTTTGGAATCTTTTTGCCATTGCTTTTTAAAATCCTGTTTGGCAGCACTTTGCAAACATTGTTCATTAAGAAACTAGCTGAGGTGGAAGCAAAATTTTATTTGGGTTTAAAAAGTAATGTTGGAAGATTTGCATTACTCCTTGTATCATAACAACCTTCCCCTCTCGTCAAACCTCTTAAGTGCCTCAGCTGCAGAATGGCCAAAAAGAACTTCTTTTAATTTATGGATGAACTTAAAATTTCAATTTTAACTCCTTCAGTAAGACTTTGAGAATGTAACCAAGAAAGTCTTCTCGTGATTGACCCAGAAGCAGCACAGATAAAAGTAGTATCAGTAGTGTCATAAGAACATTTTAAAGCATGTTTAATAACAAGAAGCAGAAATAAAAGAAGCATTTAAGGATTTTTTTTTTTTATCAGTCAAACTTTACTGCACAAACACGTTTCCATATTCCCTCTGTATACTACATTCATGTACAGTCCTCATGCATGGTGTACTGTACATAATCAAGGGCTGGTTGCATTTCCTACCCTATCCCTGTCCCCCTCCCTTTGGTTTCCCTTTGGGTTTAGTCTCTCCTACCACCTGGTATATGAGTTTGAGTTTTCACTCTTGTAGTATTCCAGTACATATTTCAGTTTCCTTTCCCACTTTTCATCATTCTAGACAGTTTCTGCCATCTTCTCCTCATGTACAGGAACCAGTTGTGCAGTTCTTGCACCAGTATTGTTTTTGACCCACTCAAATTTGGAGTGATGATGGTTTTAACTTTAGTATTCAGAAGTCTGGCGGTGTTCATTACTCCTTCTTTCAGATGTTGTCCTCCTCCTTGAAGGAGTCTGAATTTAGTAGGTGGAATATGCCTATAACCCTTCTTACCCTTGGGAGGTGCACAAGTCTGCCTGCGGACAAAGGCAGACTTACAAGGCTAATTCCTCTGGAATTTGGGGGTTAGGAGAAACAAAAATATGTTTGAGTTCCTGCAAGCCTTACCCTGAAGCTCTTCCAAAAAGATTCTTATTATCCAGAGGGCCATCCAAAAACTTCAGGTAAACCCTGCAGACTAACCAAGAATAATGCCTCATTACAGAACCAAAAGCAGCAGCCCTGGAATAGACATCAGATGCATCATAGCTGCTTTTATGGAGTGACGGGTGACCTGGGAAGTGGATCCAAGAAAGTGAAAGACCTGAAGCCTTCCCATCAGAATCAGGAAGGTCAAAGACCATCAAAGCCACCCCCGAAAGACAGGCCAAAACATAAATGGTCATGTGGGTTTAACTATTAGTAGCTTTAAAAGTCAACGTGGCAGCAGTACATACTATTTTACCTAACCTTTCCATCAATTGAGGGTCCTTATCTGAAGGAAGGAGCTTAGCAGATGGCAAAAGATTAGAAGGCTTATCAGAAGAAATTGACACCACTGAAGGATCAGCAGAACATTTGTACAAACATTTCCAATCCTCATGCATCTTATAGAACTGGTCAGGCTTCTTTGGGGCCAGGGGTTGAGAATCAGCAGTCACAAAGGCAGCAGAAAGGTGTCCAAAAGGGCCGTCAAAACAGGAGGAACAACAGACAGCTTAGGAGACTCCATTTGTAAAAACTCATAAGCTTTTTTTGAACGTCAGAGACCTGGGAGCAAATTCATTTGAAGTACTCCCATCACATGAGTGATAGTATTCATAACCTATAATTCTTCCAAAGGGGTGTCTGGGCTCAAAGAACCTCTTCCTCAGAACCACAGTCTAGATGGGAGGGAATGTGATAGGAGTAAGTTAGGGATTCCTCCCCAGAGTCCAATCCTCATCACAGGAATCCAATTCCCTAGGCCTCTTAAAAGGAGTGGAAGACCACGGAGGAGCAGGGACTGACACCTCATGAGGAGGCTTAAAGGACTTTAAAAAACTGAAAAGACCCTGACTAAAATCTTGACATTCACATTGGAGATTTGTTCCAGGAGTGCGATGTCCATCTGAAAGAATCTCAGTGGCTCATATATTTGGCAGATTTGATAATCATAGCAGTAATCTCTTCCCTCACCAAAATCTTAGGAATCCCCCTCAGTCCCCTGGAAATAAACAGCCGAGGCCCCCCCCCCCCTCAACATCCAAAACAGACATTGGAAAAGTCCTCTGAGAAAGTGAGAGAATGTGGATCCATGCTGGTCTCCAATGGGGTCATGGCAGAGGAATCAGAGGCAAGCACCAGATGGTCTTCAGGGCTTTCATTAGCTTCTAAACAGATATCCAGGGGAGGCTGGACAGCAGCCAGATCAGGCAGAGTCTTTCTGGCCTTCTTCTTGGCAGATGACTGACATTCAGAATGGGAGGGTTATGCAATAGCACCCTCAGCCAACAGCTTAAAATAAATATTGGTTCTCAAAAGTATATGGATAAGGAAGATAAGAGGCTACATAGAGTCTTTGGCACAAACACTTGGCAGATGGAGTACTCTGTATGGTCGTGGGAAACACCTGAACAAAAAAGAGGTTGCGTCAGTCTTTATGGGGAATCTGCCTCCCGCATTGACATTTTCTCTTCTTGGATGACATGAACAAATACACTAAAAGAATGGAAAAAGGTAGAGAAGAAACCCCAATGGGGAAGTTATCTGAAGTGGCTTGGCAACCAGCACAGCAGAAAGGCATTCAGACAAATGTTTGAAAAAGGCATTTTGAATGGCAGCAAAGAAGCTTTGTTTGCATCCATACATCACCTTTATACCCTACGCCTTACATAGGGAGCATGTGTGTGTTGTATGGTGCCAACAAAATCTAAAAGCTTTGGTACACTGGATGGACACTGGGATTTCCTTGGCAGGAGATCCCTTATGTAAAAAGATTACTGCAAAAGTGATATGGAAGGACATTAATCTATCCTGAAGCTGCATGTTAAAATGCAGTAGTCTTGAGCAGCCCCAAAATTAGTGCACCCAATCTGCTATCCCCCGGTTTCCACATCTCCAATAACTCAGAGATATCGAGGGGAAAATTTTCAGGTGTGCGGAGGTGTAGGAATATTTGTATAAATATTGCCCTTAAAAAAATCTACGTCTCCTGGAATTTGTTGATAGTCTAAGTAAAAATATTCTTTAAGCCCAAATCTCACTAGGGATTGCAAACTTTAAATCAGTCCCCCCCCCCCCCCCGGATTCTGAACCTGTCTGCCACGCAAGGCTACCTTACCAATGGTTAACCTATAAGTGTTGCTAATTCACCCTTTTAATAAACATTCCTTCTATTTTTCCAAACTCCAATGAATCAGTGAGGGATACATATCCAGATTGTTTTGGTATATGCACAGGTTTTGTACATCTTGAACTAACTTATTACAGCTTCTCTGCTTCCCCCATCTACTCCAAAATTCTGGGAAAATTCCTGGCAGGTAATAGGATTCCCATTAAATATTAGCTACTCCCAACAAATTAAATTGCATGAGTCTTAAAATTGGACAATCTTTTGCGGTAAGAAAGGTCAACCTGGGAAAACTGTATTAGTACTAATTCAGGTTTCCATTCAGCTGCTTCATTATATTCAAACATTCTGAAGAATGAAGTGAGAAAACATGAAAATAAACCAGTTGGGCTGTCTCTTAATCCTGTGTCAGCTCATCCCAAACTCACAAATAACCTCTGAATTGCTCCAAAACTAGCTAGTGATATAGTTTTTCAAACTGCTACATATGACCATGAGATCAGCGCCTGAAATATTTGAAGTTTATTACTTGTACACGCAATTCAAAATTGGTAAGTGATAACCCCCTATATTTGGGTACAAATGCAGCACTTTCACTTACACACTATCCTTTTCACTGCCCAGACAAAATTGATTACAAGACTGTTTAATCACTGCCCTCCAACTGACTACGGTAGACCCTACAACTAATATATGATCAGTGGTAACATGAACCAGCCTACTGCTCGAATTCTTTGAGTCATATCTAGACAAAGCATATATTCATGTTTTTCCATGAGTACATTAATGGCTTCAACTGCTGCAGAGAGGGGGCAAGATATAATCTTAAATATTTAATTGGTGAGGTAACTCCCAAGAAATTAAACTAATGAATCAGCCCTTGAGAATGAATATAATTTAGCCTCAGGGCATCTGTCTTTTGGATGGTTATTTTAAAGCCTGAGAACACACCAAAGCCCCCCAAAATCTTCAGGGCTAATTGCATGCCCTTTTCTGACAGAGCAACAGATCATCCACATATAAACAGATCTTATGATCGTATCTTTTCAGCATATAACTATTTATATGTGGCCACCTAATTACTGCTGACAATGGCTCCCGATATAGTGTGGAGACCGAGACACAAGGTATCCCTGTCTGGCACCTCTTAATAGCGAGAATGTCGATGCCTGGTGCTTATTTTTATCTTAGCAGTGGCCCCAGCACATAACTTTTTATGAGTTGTACAAAAGCTGGCAGAAATGACATTTGAGTCAGTACCAACAACAAGAAATTGCAACTAACCCAATTGAATGCTTTATCAGTGCAGAAGCTGGCTATCAGAAATTGTGTTTTGTTGCATGTGCATCTTCAGTCATCATAAATGTCCTTTGCAGGCTATCAAAAGCTGTGTGACTAGAGAAAAAAACAGTCTGACTGTAGTGTAATAGGGAAGGCAAACACAATGACAGTCTTGAGGCCATGACTGACAATTTATAATCACATTTAAAAATGAAATTGGCCTATAATAGGTCGGAAATAAAGGATCTTTGTTGAGGTTCAATGTTTTTTCCTTACTGTTAGAAAATACAAGCTTTTTTTAAACACCTTTACTAAATAAATACACACACGAATACATTTACATAAAAGAAAACAAACATTAACATGTTCCCATTACAAACATTATGTATCTCATGTATATTCTTTTGTATCATCATCATCAATTCAACATTACATAAATTGCTCAATTCCTGCCTTTGTTTGGCTTCCGTACTAAGAATATTAAAACTTGGTGCCTTGGGGGGTGTGTGTGTGTGTGTGTGTGTGTGTGTGGATTTCCATTGTCTGTTGAAGTTCTCGACAATCGTATGCCCCAACTCCTTGTAGATCTCTAAGGGTATGCCATCTGGTGTGGAATTCTTACTAATACTTGCTTTCCAGAATTGATTTTTAGGCTTTTTTCTGATGCTGTGAAGAAGAGAAGCCTGCCTGTTAAACATATAGTATGGCTGCCCATTTTACATTACTAAACTCTATACCTACATTCAACCAAACTTTTTATTCTATGCTTTACCTTTCAGCATACCTACAACAGAATTAATTTCAATCTTTTATTCACTGTTGAACACACTCTGAACAAAATTGTTTAGTAACTTATTTGTATTTAACAAGGGTAGAACAATGATCCATGCAGTCCTTTTCAAGACTCTGCCAAAAACTGTTGTCTGGTTAAATAATTTGCTCAGTCATGCAGTAGGAAAGTGGAGGCTGATGGAAATTAAGCCCTGGACCACAGTGTTAACAACTCATAGCCTTAATCCTCTCCCTTAACTGCCAGACTATCAAACTGCCACAGGATCAAAAGACTAAGTTTGTGGAAATGCTCATGCTGAAAGGGGGACATATTGTCACAAACAAAATGTGTGACAACAGAAGTGAGAACAGCCTAACAAAATGACAAGACCACATGGCAAGACCATGTCAGAGGATAATTATGAAAATGAATTGATAAAACCTGAATTTTTAATACATGCTATATAGTCAGAAGAACTACCTCACTGTATCAATTTTTTGTGTGCACATTATAAGCATCTATAATTAGGTAATTGGGTCGACAGTAGTTTGTCTCTTTACTTGGGCATATATTCCTTTATCTTACTACCTGTGATGGGAGAATTGTTAAACAATCTCTGTGCCTGCAAAACTACCCATAATTGTTTTGTGCATTTTGTTTATGTAATGCTTTATGACACTGAATAAATTTCTGTTTTCATCTTGTCAAATAGTACAAATGAGCCATAACTTACTGAAACCAGATTAACGTCTCTTATTACTAGCAAGAGAGACAGAAAGTTGCTCAATTTTATTTACATCCTAGGTTATAAGCAGATAGCATCTCAACTGCCAAAGAATACACAATTTTTCCCCTCTATTTTGAAGCTGGCAGGCGACACAATGACTTGGCTGAAAGCCAGTTTGTAATTACCTTATGCATAAACATATCTACATGGAATAAAATCCTTCTAACTGATGAGACAGCCACCAATATGGCAATTTTCTGGGTATTTTAACAAAACGGAGTGAGCAGGTTTGAAAGGATTAAGAGCCACCTTTGCAGCACAATGTTTAACTCCCCTGATGCAGTCACTATCCTTCTAAGCAGCCTTTAGTCAAGAAACCCTACTGAGAATTTCTTTTAATTTAAACAACAAAGTCAGTGGGAAAACCTTTTCCAAAGAGGTTGAGATGGCAGGCAAATACACGTTCACTGAGCTGTACGCTAATCTTGTTGCAAAAAGATCTGACAAGTGTTGTAGAATCAAAGGTACCTCTTCTATACTGGATGCAAGACTCCTCCTTTGGCAGTAGAGGAAGGCACACGTTTGGCTTAGTAAGATTTTCTAGTATTAGACTTCATAGCCTCCCTCTATTTTTAGCACATCCTGTGAATATAGGGGCCTCCTGAGTAACAAGGGTCAGACTGTCTAAACTAACTGAGGATGTGCAGGTCTGGGGTAGCAATGACTCTTGGAAATAGTTCAAGAAGTGTAAATGCCAAGGGAGGCTACAGGGCTATTCCACAGCCACCTGTATCAGCCAGAAGGACACTGTTATCTTGGCTTAAAAGAAACTACAAGTCATATTCTTGGCTTTTTCTCCCTTGCTTTTTGTATCATCATGAGAAGGAAGGGAACTGAAGGAGAAAAGCATACAGAAATAGACATGCCCAACCAAAGGTGGCATCATCCACTTCCCAAGTTTCCTTGCAAGGATCTCTTCAGCAGAACTTCCTCAGCTGCCTACTGCTTCAGAGTCAAAAAAGTCTATTTCTGATGCATATTAATTTGTGAGTTAGGTCTAGAAAGACATCTCTGTCTAACATTCATTCATGCATGTGGTTTTGAGGCTGCCTTGCTCAGCCTGTCTGCCTCTATACCATACTGCTTTGGGAACTATCAATCCCTTAGTGACATACTGGACATGTGCTACCACCTGAGCTTACATTGCCAGCCTACAGAAGGGATATGAATAACCATGCCCTGTGTGTTGATGTACCAGATTATAATTGTGATGCCTGTCATCACGATCAGAACTCTGGGTTCCAGACTGGTTTGAAAACCTTGAGGGCAGAATAACTGACATTATTTATTTGATGTTCATGTGCCTTCTTCTGTACTGGTCCTTGTGCTTATGAACATGATTGTTTAATTCACTGATTGTACATAAAGAGGTACATTATTTTAATAGCATCCTATTCCAAGTATCAGTATACTAAGAAACTTATCATATATGCAAAACTGACAATGTAGAACATTATTGTGCCATCATCTAAGCTCACTACCAATTTTCAAAGGCTATCTTGTATAACAATTACTTGAAACACTTCTGTGAGGTGAACATAACATACATCTAATAACTACTTGGGAAGACCTTAAGTGGATGTCCCATACTTTGGCAGGGATAAATTTCACCCAAGATATACTGGAAGAAGGTGTTGAAAAAAAATTCACAATGTGGTATGGCTTTTTTTAGATTTTGATCTAAAGCTTAGGAAAGGAATTGGAGTTACAGAGCTATAAATAATAGGTTAACTTTGTTAATGCAAGTAGCTTGTTCAGGAAGGTAGATGAATTTTATGTCCACTTGTCAATATTAATACACCAGATTGGTCATGACAGAAACCAAGCAGTAGGAGAAATTTGCATTCTAGGCTTTCAGAAATATGACTGCTTTAAGAACAGTCTGCAGGTAGGAGCACTGTAATTTTTGTTTTGTTTATGAAATAATTCAATCAAGATTATGTGTAATTCCTACAGTTAAAATCATGGGAGTACCAGGTGCTTAAGGATTATATCTGATGTCATGTTATAGGAGCCCTAATACAAGTACTAATCTACATTTATCACTAAATAGTTGGATACAAATATGATTACTGTGGGAGGCGGGTCAATTATCCTAACATTCAGAGGGTAATGGGCTACACTTCGGTGACTATTAAATGCACGTTTCTAGACACAATGCTGTCAAAGAATTTTAGTCAGATGATACACCTTCCAACGTGGCATAACTGGTTAGACCCCTCTCTAGCAAAACCCACCATACATATATACATATCGATTGATCTAGCCGCATTTAAATTACTTCCTCAACTATCGTACACACATATATCCCTTCAATATGACAAATTTATATCAAAACACCTAAAAGTTATATTCCTCACAATATCCCAACTTATTCTTAGTAGAGACATACACCCAAATCCCAGCCCTGTAAGTAACCCTAATACTCCCAGTACCCAACAAAAGAATATACTAAACCTCCCCAGGAAAGGAACTGACTTGTTTATAATACATCTAAATATAAGAAGCATCCTGAATAAAATACAATAATTGCATGCCACCCTTTCATTATACTCTCCAGATATAGTTCTTATCACTGAGACCTGGCTTAAAGTAGAAATCAGTGACAACAAAATAGTTCCCCCACCAGGGTGCAACATATACAGGCAAGAGAGAATAACAAAAAGAGGTGGAGACATTGGTTTATTATTCAAAAATAACCTTACGCTTGAAATCATTGACCACAACCCTCCAACTTTCAATAATGCAGAGATACTGTTCATCAGAATAAAAATCAACTCAAAGAAAAACTTAAATGTAATCAAATCCTACATTCCCCCAGTAATAGTATCAACACACTAGAATCCATCCTAGAATGGAAAACAAAAATACACCCTCAGGAGACAATCATTCTAGCTGACTTCAACATGAATTGGTCCTCCTGCAACTCACTGCATCCTACTGACCATATTAACCTCCACAGCATCGCTCAAATAATCCAACTACAAATGGGGTAACAAAACATCAAAAAAGGAACCGACTTGTACTATCACATCACTCTGGTAGCCTCCCAGACTCTTAGTTACCACCTCCCAACATTTATTCGCAGATGTCAAGTAAATCCAATAAAATCTTCTCTTTCTAGCAAATTTAATATACAAAAAACTTAAAATCTCAAGACTGCGTGTCCACCCTCAAACTCTGAAATTGGAATCCACTGAAATTCCTCCCCTAGCCACTGCAATAGAATATTTCAACACTACCTTCCTAAACATCCTAAATAACATGTCCCCCACTTGAACAGTAAGAATAAAGTCCAACTATGCCCCCTTAGCTTACCAAAGAAACAAGATCACTTCTAACATAAAGAGATAAAGCCTGGGAAACTTGGGTCCATAAAACTGCAGCAAAACAACAAAAATACCTTGAACTAAAAAATAAATCTAAAAAGCAAATAAGACTTGGCAAAAAAATCACTATACTAACATCCAACCTAAGCACAAAAAGAACCCACAAAAATTCTGGTCTGTTAACAAAATTCTGTAACCAAGCCAAACTAGCACACCCCTCTCCATCCACCAGTAACTCCATCGACAATACTGCCACCCAGTTTAATATTTCACTGAATCAGTAACTGCCCTCACTAATAACAGCTGCCCAATACCACCACCAAATATCTCTTCCTTAGCTCATAAAAACAACCACGTTTCCCTGCCACCAGTTCCAACAAGTACAATTTATAAATATCCCTTGCAGCAGACAAACTACCTGTTGAATACCTCAAAGTCACAGCTGAAGCCATATCATACCCAGTGTCTCTTTACTAATCAATCACTCCATCTATGATCAACACATCCCCGCTCTCTGGAAAATATCACACATAATACCATTACACAAAGGCGGAAACGTAACTGAACTATCAAATTACTGGCCCATTGCTATCCTATCACCTTTATCAAAAATTCTCAAAAAGTGCATACATACTCAAATCCTAACCCATCTCTTACCCAACACCTTCTAGCAAACACCCAGCATGGATCTTGTCCTAATTACAGCACTGCCACAGCCCTTATTAGCTTAACTAACATTATTAATCAACATCGAAACAAAGGCAGCCTTGTATCTTCTATCTTTCTAGACCTCTCTAAAGCTTTCGATAATGTCTCTCATCATAAACTCTTAACTGTACCACTTGAAATCAATCTAAGCTTCTTCACTCTTGCATAGTTCCAGGACTACTTATCAGATTGCAGACAAGCTGTAAAATAGCAAAATAACTTATCTCCTCTTCTATCTGTTACCTTAGAAGTCCTGCAAGGGTCTATCCTTGGTCCCCTTCTCTTCAATTTATTCACCAACAATCTTCATACTCCCACCCTACATTGGTCCAATATGCAGACGATTCAACCCTAATCTGTTCTGCCCCAACGCTCCAAGAACTTCAAAACATAACTCAAGAATCCTTTAATGCAGTTGAAGCTTGGCTATCAGATGCACAACTCCTACTCATCCCAAACAAAACTAAGCTAATGCTATTTCATCTCACAAAAACCACAGACTCAATCATTTTATTCAAAATAATTTCAAGCAACACAAAGTACAGTTGTGTACACTTACCATAAATGTAGATGTTCGAGTGTATTCACTGTTGCAGTCATCACATTTGGGTTATCTGCCTACAGGTAGCCCTCAGCCGGCCTGAATACCAGAGTCTTGGATTCCTGCATCAGATTCGGTCTCTTCTTCCATGACGTCAGGTCATCAGGGGTATAAAACATGCAGCTGACGCCATTACATCAGTTTTTCTTGCCCCAGATGTCAGGTGCCCCCACAATGGGAAGCAATTATACACCTCCATCAAAAAGAAAAAATACCAGAAAGCTTAAATACACCAAACAAGAAGGAAAGGTAGAGCCAAGAGAAGTCATGGGGCTGGAGGGAGGGTAACCAGGACTGCAACAGTGAATACACTCGAACATCTACATTTACGGTAAGCGTACACAACTGTACTATGTTCGTGTTTCACTGTTGCAGTCATCACATTTGGGTTGATTCCCAAAGCTAAGGAAGGGAGGAGGAAGTTACAGAGCATTAGGGCCAGCTATTAAGCCCTGTAAGACTGCAGTGGCAAAGCCAGCTCTGGATTTAGAAAAAATAGGCACGTGGTAATCTTTGAAGGCTGTCACGGAATTCTGTACAGCTAACATTTCTTTTTGGTTGATATGTAGGTGCATCTGTCTCAGGTTCCATTTGCCCTGAATGCACTGCCCTGCCACATGAGCCGCCCATGCATAGTCTGATGCATCTGTTGTTAGGGTTTGGGCGGCAGGGGGTAGAGTGAAAGGAAGCCCCTTGTTGTGGTAGCAGACCTCTGCCCACCAAAGAAACTGTCTTTATACAAGGAATGATAGGAATCATTGATTCCAGGTCCTGAGCATGTTGACACCATAGGCTTTTTAGATACCATTGGAGTTTCCTCATATGCAGTCTTGCATTTGGAATTAGTAGAGTGCAAGAGGCCATGAACCCCAGGGCTTGCAGAATTTTCCTTGCAGATAACTGGGTCTTTGTGGCCAGTAGTTTGAAGTAGGTTGTCAAATAAACTTGTTTCTCTGGAGTGAGGAAAGCCATCTGGGAAGTTGTGTTCAAGCTTGCTCCCAGGAATACAATCTGTTGGCAGGGTACTAGGTGAGATTTCTTTTTGTTTATGGTGTACCCCAGTGAGGTTAGAAGTTTCTTTACGAATGCCAGATGTGTTAATAGCAAGTCCTGGCTTTCTGCCTGAATCAGACAATCCGGCGGTGGTTCGTTTCTTTATTGTTTATGCTTTTTCCATGTGAAGGAGTTGTGGTTGTGAATCAGACAATCGTCCAAGTATGGGTATATTTGAATATTTCTCTGCCTGTAAAATGCAATGACTGGAGCTAGACACTTTGTGAATACCCTGGGCGCAGTAGATAAGCTAAATGGAAGTGCAGAGAGCTGATAGCGCATGGAGCCTGCCCTGAAGCGTAGGTATTTCCTGCAAGATTCCCTTATTGGAATGTGCAGGTAAGCTTCCTTTAAGTCTAAGGTTGCCAATCAGGCATCTTTGCCTAGCATAGGAAACAGCTGTTGAAGTGTTAGCATTATGAATTTTGGGATTACCAAAAAGGTGTTTAGAATAGAGAGGTCCAGGATAGGATGCCAGGGTACCAGGAAAAGTCTTGAATAAAAACCTTGTCCCCTTTCTTCTACTGGGACAGGTTGAATAGCCCTAATACTTAAAAGAGAGAGAACCTGCTGTAGAGCCTCTGCCCACTGATTTGGGGGTACATCTGGGCAACCATTTGGGGTTGGTAGGGTGTGGAAGTGGAATCTGTATTCTTGGGAAAATATATTCCAACCCATTTGTCCTGGGTAATGAGTTCCCAGTTTTTTTGCATGCAGGGCGTGCTTACCTCCTAAGGGAGCAGGCTGTTGAGTAGGGCTTGGAAGGGTTAAGGTTAAGTCATTGTGCCATTTTTCCGTAGGGGGGTGTCTTACTACTCCCTGCTTTGGAAGTGGGACCCCCCCCCACTGCTTAGGCCTGTGCGTAGCCTGAAACTGTAACCTAGGAGGTCTGCTGTTCCTGGGTTTGGACTGAGAAGGCCTGGAAGAGGCTGGAAAGGACCAATTCTTTGAAGGCTAATGCCTACTAAATCTGGAAGGCTGTACTTGCAGGAAATCTGTAATAGTTTGCATGGATTTAGCTTTTTCCTCCATATTTTTGAGAACTTCTTCTGCTTTGTTGCCAAACAGGCAGTCTTGGTTTAAGGAAGCATCCAGTAATTTAGCTTTAACATGATCTGGCAAGTTTTGCTCCTTATGCCAAGCGTGTCTTCTAAGTACAGACCCAGTGACAGCAGCCCTGCAAGGTGCTTCTAAAGAGTCAAAACCACATTGCAAAGTATGTTTACTAACTTGTTCTGCAGAATGCATTAAATCCTGTAATTCTTTGTGTTCAGCACAGCCAGGAATCAACATCAGTTTCTGTTTAAGTAGTCCCATAATATGCTGCTGGTACTTTAACATATGAAAATGGCAATTTAAAGCCCTAATGGCCAAAGTAGCAGAAGTATATACCTTCTTACCCCATCTGTCCAAGGCTCTAGAATCTCTATCAGAAGGGGTAGGGTTTTGGCAGCAGTAGCCTTAACGCCCCTTGGTCCTTGGGAAATGGTCTCTGGATTCGCAGTAGGATTCTTGAAGAGGAACTTGTGAGAGTCAGGTACTCTGCAATACCTGTCAGGTTTTCTTGGAGCTGGAGGTAAAGTGTCTGGGGAAAGGCTAGATTCCAAGAAAGCATCATCTACAATGTTCAGAACAGGAGGGATAGCTAGAGGCCTGTGTTGAGGGGGGAGTAAGAATTCTCTAAGCCTCTTTTTGGAGTCAGAAAAATACTGACTTTCCCAGCAGAAATGCTCCCTAAGGGTATGCAAGGTTTCACCAAAAGAAAATTCTTCTGGAGTGGAAGCAGAGGGAATGGAATCCTCTGCATCAGAATCTTCATAGTATATAAGGGCAAATCTTGGTGATCAGAAGAAACAGAAATTTCAGATTCCTGACCAGAAGAATCAGAGGGAAAATCAGTTCTAAGTCTCTTAGAGGAGGAAGGCTGGCTTCCCCTAATTAAGGTAATAAGGTCTTCAGCCATTCTAAGCATTTGTTTTTTAGGCATATGGGCCTGAGCATGCGGTTTGGACGTTGGTTTTCTAGGCATGGGTCTAGTTTTAGGCCTGGATGAAGAAGATGGCGTTAGTTTAAAATGCAAGTCTGTAAGCCTGAATACATCCTCAGAAGCCAGCCTGCACAGCAGCTCCGGACCCATCCAAGGTAGAGACATCCGCAGGTTCCATAGTCGAAGAAGCATCTCGTGGCATACCGGACCTCGAATGGTTCTCAGTAGAGGCCTGCGAATCTGAGGTAGCAGGCATCAGGGGCTGCGAAAGCACCTCACTGAGTACCGGCAGATTGGCGACTAGCTTAACGGAAGCGTCGTCGGCAGTTTTGGACCTATGCGGTCTCTGTCTTTATCCTTACGTTTTTTCGGAATATCGGTAGTCGGATGGCTTACCGAAGCCATTTCTGGATAGTTATACAGAGTACCAAAATAATTTGCTGCAAATATAGCCTGACGACAAATAGTTCGGGGCTTGAACAAGGCACAAAATTGACAGCGAGAGATTTCGTGGTCTGGACCTAAGCAAGGAATGCAGTACGAATTAAAATCTTTATGAGGTATTTGCTTTCCACAGGTAAGACAATTGTTAACTTTTACTGATATCGGTTAAGAGCAAGAAAAAAAGGATGCCCAACGGGGTACTTAGCTTTTTTGAAGACTTTGGCTCTGAAACTCGAAAACGAAAATTTCAGGAGTTGTGAACTGCTTCTGCTTTGGGCACCGCACGGCAAGAAAGACTGAAGTAATGGCATCGGCTGCATGTTTTATAGCCCTGACGACCCGATGTTATGGAAGAAGAGACAGCACCCGACACAGGAATCCAAGACTCTGGTATTCAAGACGGCTGAGGGCTACCTGCAGGCAGATAACCCAAATGTGATGACTGCAACAGTGAAACACGAAGAACATCCCTTATTACACCAGTCCCCCAAACCAACCTTCTAGGTGTTATGATGTTCAACCTATATATGGTCCAAGCAATTTAAAAAAAAAAAAAGTTCTCAAAAAACTTGGAACGCTATACAGATCTAAAGTATACCTTTCCAATAATACTAAAACCATTACTGCTAGAACCAACCTAGTCTCCACATATCTCTATACATCACCCATATTCATTAATCTCAACAAATCTGACTTAGCCAAAATAAATACCTCTTGCAACAAAATAGAAAAGTCTGTAACTGATTCACCCTTTAGGTCTCATCACTGCCAGGCCCTTAAACAATTACCTTGGCTAGAACTACCCAACCTGCTCACTCTTAACCAACTTACTATAGCCCATCAAATATTTTACCAACCTGAAAAAAACCCAGCTCTACAAGGCCTATTAAATCAATACTCAAGTAAGCGCTTACTACGATCCAGTAATAAATCACTAATAGACATAACTAGAAGTAAAAATATCTCAGGTGACTCCATATACTCCAACTACATCACAAAAATATGGAATGCCATACCCCTTTAACAGAAGAACCACAGCCAACAATGCCAACTGTAAAAACCTTCTCAAATCCCATTTAGCAAGCTCATGGATATGCACCTGTTTCAACCCAGCCTAAACTACCTACACAATATATACAGTCATTTTGACAACGCACGTGTCCTACATAGAAAGGCAAACATTGTAGAGTACTCACATAAGGCTAACATTATCTCTTGTGACTAATAATAGTGTCTTTTTTCACCATAGTATGCATACCATCTTATTATATTTCCCTACCCCTAAAATCAAATCCTGCAATTGTATATGACATCAACTTCATATTACATTAAGTAAAACACTTCTCATGTTCACTTCCCTTGTTTGAAAACTAAGCTATGCTACTCAAGATTTGCACAGACAGGTCTGACTTGGCTTTTCACTTCTATTTTTCATCTTTTCTTATCTCAAAGTGTTATCACTGTCACTTGTGTATATGAATGTATCTCTGTCCACTGTATAATGTGCGATATATTACTATATATAACTACAACCAAGTATAACTACCGCTACATGTAACCACTGCTAATTGTGTTTGACAACAATTTTTATAATGTATTAAGATGAGCTTTTTATTGTATACTTAGTGTTACATTATTCCTATTTTTATAACCTTGTACTGTTACTAATGGAGCTTTTCTCCTCGGGCCTCCACTGAAAATGGGCAGCCTGCCCAGTCGGACTTTCCCAATAAACAAGTGTAAACTAAAAATAAATAAAATACAATTTTCTATTTACCAACATGTTAAATAATGTGACCAACATCCCCTCCTTAGAACCATTAGAAAATCTGGACCATTCTGCAATTTAATTTTCTATATGCTTGATGGTAGAAAGCACAGTTGTGTACAATCTTACCATAACAGTAGATGTCCTTCTCTTGACTGTTGCAGTGTTCTTCATAGAAGGGATGTCTTCCCCAGGCAGTCTGATGCTCAGACAGTAAGAAAAAGCCTAAACAAGATCTTGTATGTGCCATACATCACATGTATGCTCCCCGCACAGAACATAGGGGATAAAAGGGACATATGGACGCAACAACCTTGAACTGAATTGCCCCAGAAGAGAAGAGTCACCATAGGACAAAGGAGTCCATGCACATTCAGGAGGAAAAAAATGCAGAATAGACAAGAGGGGGTTGAAGGGAGGGAGCAAATACTGCAACAGTGAAGAGAAGGAAATCTACTGTTATGGTAAGATTTTACACAACTGTACTATGTCCTTCTATATCACTGTTGCATTATTCTTAATAGAAGGAATAAGAAAAATGCTCAAGAAACACAATGGGAGGAGGAAGGCTGAGAGGAGCCCTCAACAAACCTACATAAAATGGTTTCAGCAAAACTTGCTCTGGCCCTAGAAATCATATCCAACTTGTAATGCTTAGTAAAGGTATGCACTGAAGACCAAGTAGCAGCTTCAAGGATGGAAATGGTGTCCAACCTCTTGAAGAAGGCACCAGAAGAGGCAACAGCCCTAGTGGAATGAGCTCTAAGAGAAGTAGACAGAGATTTGCCATGAAAAGAATAACAAAAGGAAATGGCCTTAGATATCCAGGAGGGGATGGTTTGCTTAAAACCAGCCAAACCCAAAGACCTAGGATGAAAGGAAACAAAAAGCTGATCAGACTTACGAACAGTCCTAGCTTTATCCAGATAGTACCTGAACTGTCTATACAAAACCAAGGTTTGCAGAACCCTCTCACTAGCAGACACAGATGAAGGGAAAAAGCAAGGGAGTTATACTGACTGATTCAAGGACAACACATTTACTACCTTGGGCATAAAAGAAGGTTTAGTTAGTAAGGAACACCCTGCCCTTGTGAAAAAAAACAAAAAAGGAAGGATGGCCATAAGGGCCTGGAGCTCAGAAATCCTGAGAACAAAAGTATGACCCAGCAACAAAATAGTCTTCCAGGTATAATGTTACAAAGAAATAGAACCTGCAGGGTCAAAAGGAGCCCAAGTAAATATTTCCAAAACTAAATTAAGGTCCCAAGGAGGAGGAATAGGTTTTCTTGGAGGCCTAACACAGACAAAAACTTACTGCCAAAGCCACGGCTTAAAACTCAATGCCATGAAATGCATTATAGTGCCTTTTGGCAAGCTGGCTGCCTCGTATAACTACATCATCAATAAAACTCACCCCTAAAAGTTGATTCACTAGTCATGGAACTGGGAACTCACACAGACAGTAACCTAGCCTTTGACCAACATGTGTCCAAGGAAGTAAGAAAATCCTTCTGTGTTGCTCAACTTATGAATAGGGCATGGCATCTAGGTCCAGAGAGATCACTGTACTCGGGTGTCATCAGATCCATCATAGAGTCTAATGCCCCTTTTGGTACGTACTTGACCAGACACATGTTGCAACTGGAATGTCCAAAAAGGTTCCTTACAAAAAGGATGTAGGGAGTAAACACAATTCGTATGCCAATAACCTCAAAGCCCTGTCTCTTTTTTCATTATCATACAGACGTCTGAAAGGTGATCTTTGCTTGGCGTGCAAGGCATCCCCGTACCCTGTTTTAATGTACCTTTTGCACATCTGCAAAACAAACAGCATCCAAACTACTAGACCAAAAGTTCTAAATTGTCAGACAGACAGATGTGTTTCTCAGAGAATTCCCATTCTCTGAAGCAGAGTCCCCATCCATGTGAAGCAGAGTCGCTCCCTAATCCTAATTAAGTGCAACTTGGGCCAGTGGATGGGTAATCAGAAATTCACCCCAGTCTGGAGACTACATCTCCAATGGACAGAGGCAGTTAGTAAATCACCTCTATATAAATCAGATATGTGGGTCACATTTGGGTTGTATAGCTAGGCTTACAAGGGCCTTATTGGTAGGTAGACTAGTATACACCTAAGAACCCATGGGAAAAGAAAACCAACCAAACTGACATTTTTTCCATTTACATACATTATACATCTCACATCTTTTTCTTGTAACTATCATCAATCAGTCCAACATTACATAAATTACTAAACTCCAGCCTTCCCTAAAACTGCACTTCTCCATTCTGAGCATTATTCTGAATGTACTGTTCCCATAATTTCCATCTATTTCCATGTAATTTGCTCGTTACTTTTTCTAAAGACACCTCTTTCAGTTCTTTTACCTCTTTTATCATATTCTGCACTTCAAATACAGTCGGTTTAGACTTTGATTTACATTTTCCAGTCAGCCAACAGAATTAAACTTAATAAGGGCTTACTACATCTAAGCAGTTCAGCTCCTGTGTCCCAGATCAGAATAATAATTTCCTTATTTACAGACATTCACCCAGTATTTCTGTACGGACTTTTTAAAACTTGCCAACTCATTGCACTGAGACAACATATCCTCCTAATTACAGTAAACTCTCAGTTAATCTGAACTCAAGCAACCAGAAAAAAAAAAATCGAAGAAATACAGTACAATTTTCATGTGTTGCACTTTCTGTCCCCCCCACAGAAACGTACTTCACGTTTTTAGAGTTTTAAAAAGGAAGATAGGAATAAATTCCCTCTCTCTCCAACCTAAGAACAAGTCAAACCAAACAAATAGTATAGAGTACAGTATTAGTCAGGCCTATTTTTACCAGTAACTCTCAAGCAACCAGAAACTATACAGTTATCCGGCAGATACCAATCCCCATGGGTGCCAGTTAACCGAGAGTTTACTGTACTTCTTTCTTCCCCATCATACACCTCCAGCGTTTTCTACCTACCTGAGAAAAATTCTTTGAAATGTGCTTGGGTTATAAAAATACTTATGCAAACACTTCAAAGGAAATACCTTAAACCTTCAGGACTTGCTGCATACCTGGAAGCCATACACATGTTCTCCTATTGCACTCTTGTAAATTGCTTTTCCAAACTCTTTTTAAAACCTTCTCTGATTTTTTATGCCTGACTAATTATCCCTTTTTTAACAGCAGCGTTTGTTCCAGACTCAACTAAAAAATCTACCAGAGTAGGTCATTCACTTAAAATTACCCTATCACTTTCTCTCTGCCTATATCAAAGCCTGCAGTCCAAGTGTCTTCTTGGTTTCATCCCATTCTATTACCTTTTCTTCTCTAGTTATTTGCTCCCAATACCTTGGTTCTTTTGCCAGTATTCTACAGTAAATTCTAGCCCCCTCCTGTCTATTTTCTGTACCATTACTTGCGGTCATCCTTACGTCAGAATCTCCTTTCTCCATTCTCATGCTGGCTTGGTTATTAGAATACATTCTGTTACATTATGAACAAGTTATGCATGTTTGTTATTGACCATAAGAATCTGCATCCAAAATCCTACTCCATCTCCATTTCTTGAACCCCCCCCCCCCACAACATCATCAACCCTTCCATTTTGAATTATAACATTCTGCTTATGCTATGTATATGACATGCAAATGTGTATCTTTAAAATATCCCTTCAAATCAGGTACTCAAACCACTTTGTTCTGCTGGAAGGATCAACTTCTCCTACGTAACTATTGCCCTCTTCCTCTCCTAGACAAATTTCTTCAGCTCTTTACTAATTGTCCACAACTTCACTTCTGGTTGATAAAAATATGCCTGTCCTATATATACAACTAAAGAGACTAAAAATGAACATTTTCACAGCTTGTACATTACTATCCTTATCCATAAACAAGAGCTTCCAGTTTCTCAGTTTTGTATCATCTTTTCTTCCATTTCTTTCAATGTATCCTTAGCTGCCATAACAAAAGCCTTTTTAATCTATAAATATGGGTATTGCCGAACCAAGTCGTGTGTTGGTACATAACTTATGGCTATAGCCTTTGTTTTATCTTCATTCATTTTGTATCCCAAAAAGACTTGAGACTGTCTCAAAATGTTCCACAACACTGAAATATCCTTTTCCTGACTTATCAGGCACAAGATATCATCATCTTCAAATAAAGCCAATGTTTCTAAATTACCATAACAATTGCATCCTTGCATTTATGAATTCCATATTTTATTTGCCATTGGCTCGAAATATAGAGCAAATAAAGAGGAAAATAGTACACCCTACCTGGTTCCTCTGTGTAAATATAACTTATCAGAGAGAAACCCACTCACTTTAATTCTTGCCTCTCATCCTTCACATATCTTCCTAATGACCCTTATTATTGCATCAGGAAATGCAAATGCTTCCAATGACCTACTCATAAAAATCCCAGCTTTCTCTATTGAATGCTTTGTCTGCATCAAGGCTCACTAACAGCTGTATCTTCCTATTTTCTGCTTCCCTCTGGATCATCATTTTTTCTATTAATGTTATCAAATTTTTGCCTCTACCTCACAAAACCGCAATGATCCATATCTATCAATTTTGGTAACACCTTTGCCATTCTTTTAGCTAGTACACATATAGACTTTATAATCATGGTTATAAATTGAAATTAGTCCATATGAAGCTGGGTCTGATGGGGCTTTACCTCCTTTAGGTAATACAGCCACCATAGCTTTCTTCCAAGATGCTACTGCTGCTTCCCCTGTTTTTAAAATACTGTTAAAATAAAATCTTTCAGATCTTTATCACTTTCTTCCCTCCTAACTTCTAAACGTCTACAACAATACCATCTGTTCCTGGATACCGTCCTAAAGATTGACCTTTAACCTTGGCATAATTAAGTCTTCCATAAATATTTCCATTTCTGCTCTTTCTTGATTCCCACAAAGCTCATAAAATTCCGGAAATATGTCTAATACCCCTCTAAGCAATTAACATTATTTCTTAACCATATCTCTTTCTTTTATTTCTACCCTATTTCTAAACTCCATTTTCATTTTATCCCACTCGCTACCTACATCATATGAAGATATTTCTAGCTTCTCTAATAATGCTCGAGTAGTTTCCACTACCCATTCCTTAAATCTCTCTCTTTTTAACAGGTAAGTGGGAAAATGTTTTACTTTTACATCATTACTGCACAATCTAAAAATAGCTTCTTGACTTGTGTTGAAGCTTTCAATCAAATGCACGTTTCTATGAAATATAACTTCTATCTAATGTAGCCCAGTTATTGTACCGTGGGGAATAATATGTAAATTATGTCAGAGCTCCTACTACTAAATTCACATTTTCCATACAAATATTTCATAAATTTCTTCAGAAAGCTACCCTCTTTTGTTATACTTTCCTTTCTAGGTCCCCCTAGCACATCTTCACTACTGCAAATCACAATCCAGTCCTCACCTACAAGTAGCATATCCTGTTGAAAGTGGATTATTTCTCCCCCAAAATTTCTTAAGCTTCATAATAGCAGTTTTTGGTGGAATATAAATACATACCAATGTAATCCTACTCTGTTGCCAATCGCCCCTTACTACTAAATCTAAATCTACTAAAAAATCTACTAAAAAATCTACTATTAAATCTACTTTTATTGCCTTTTTTCCTTTTCTATCACTTTTAGAGTCTCTCTAGCAATTAGTATAAGTACTCCCCTTTTCCTTTGCCCTGACATTCACTGAATATCCATCCTGAAATCCTTTCCTCGTCAAATTCACATACTCATTTCTTTCCGAATTTGTCAACTGCGGTACTGCTATTTACACTCTGCATTTCTTAACATAATTCAGTACTATTTCCTTTTCATCTATAGCTGTAAAGCCATTTATATTCCAATATAGATAGCACAGTCATTATGATAAAAATCTGTATTTTCCACATATTATGCATGTCAACTTTTTTGACAGTGTATTTCCAACTTTCATGTTACATACACACACTAATGTTTGGCAGGGTGAACTTTATACAGTTATTTCCTCTCATCACCATTTGAAACTATTTTACATTTTCAAGACTTTTTGTTTTAATGAACACACTCAAAAGAAAAAAAAACTAACTAAATGTATCTTCAAAACACCCTCATCCCCTATTAACTTAGAACAAACAAAGGAAACTATGTATATCTTCAAAAAATTAAGTTTAACCACCCAGGCAGGAATGAATGACCCAAATAGACAGATGCACCAACAGATATTATCTAACCAAAAGTTACTCATGCAACAGTGCATGCTACAGCATATGTTCCTACTAAAATAGACTTTTCTTCTCTGTATTCCCCTCCCATATGTGTAAAACTACTTGTATGCTTTCAGAAAACATTAACTATTAGCCCCAAGAAAAAGTGTACTAGCTATTCTTAAATAAAACAAAATTGTACACCGTTCTATTAAATGCAATAAAATGTTAAGGCTGTTAGAGAGGTTGCTGTCTCTTAGTCACTTCCAATACTTTCAAACTTTATTTTTCTCTAAACTGCCTGCCATTGTACCTTTAAATGCTGCATTTTCCTCAGCAAAGAATGCTCAGAACTTTCAAGATTACTTGCTTGCACCTGCAGACTGCTCATTTCCATGTAAAAGCAGTCAGCAATGAATCTTTGTAAATCTCATTCAGAACAGAATGTACAGCTGCCTTAGCAGCAGTCTTCTTGACTCTCACTGAAAATTTGACAATGGAAAGAAACAAGCTAATATCTTTGCAGATGTAAGAAGCTTGGCATTTTTTTCAGTTTTCATCATTTTGTCTTATTTTTCAAGCCTTCTTGCTTGCAAAACAATAGTTTATAGCTTAAACCAAGGACATTAATCTAGACATTCAGCCTTGTAAAAATAAGAGAAAATATCTCAATTATATATATAATATAAACAGTGCACTTTTACACCCAACATCAGCAGCCCAAAATCACAGCACATTAACTCATTCACTCCAACGTAGCTCAGGAAGTTTGCACTGTAACGTCCAATGGTTGGAGCCTAAGCCTTTTGACAGAATCAAATGATGTCCTCACATTTCAAACAAACATTCTTATCTCTGGAACCATAGAGGTTATGAAAGAAATATAATTGACACATCCTTCAGCACAATCTATATTTATAGTGGAAGTATTCTTTAGGTTCTAGGTCTTGATCTGAATTTTATAAATCACAGTAAACACAGAAACTATTACATTTGTTATATTTTGTAAACAACTTATAATATCTCAGCAACCACTCAAGTTACACACATACTGTCAACAGCATTTTATTCATCTAGCTGAGAGCTTTCATATGAGGCTAAGGAGTTCTGTCAGTGAGTTGTTGAGATATTTAGAAAAATGTGAAAATTATACCTATATAAATTAATATCATAAAAACAACAGTCAATATCTCTTTACCTGCACTAGACAGAGGTCAAATATTAATGCAGTTGAGTTTGCCATTATGTAAGCTTTAAGATGAAATCTTTTAAAACCTTGTACATTACATGGTTTTGGAATTATTGATGCAAATATGAACAAGTAATATTTGACACCTACAGGCATCAGTAGGAGTGAACTGCAGATGCAACTGAAGGTGTCACTCGGATGTAATCAGTTAACATCAAACTTGTTTTTGCCTAGCCCTTCTTCCTTTTTTATACCGCAAAGCCTATATTTCTTACAACCAAAAAAGTTTACTTTAGTATCTTTAACACATCCAACAGTCACTGAAGAGACTTCCCAACATTTAAAATATCTCTGATTTTGAGCTACACAAAACTTCTTTACTATATACAATATGCAGTTTATATCACAAAATGTTTTATAGAAATACTAAGAACAAAAATTGTTTTACTTACGTACTCACCTTCCTTTTTAGTGTCCTAGCCACCTTTTACTTGCCAAGTCATGTTTTATAAATGTGACTCATATTTTTTTAATGTGCAAAATAATTTTTGAAAGGATAGTACACAGCACTTGTCGACAATGTCTGGGTGTCCTCTCCCAAACATTTAAACCTACTACATACAGTCATGCACACAGGGTCTTCTAAAATTCTTTTATATACACTTTCAGTCAAATGATGAACACTTCTGTCACACAGCTAAAAAAGGAGGAAAAAATCAAGTGTTCTAACCTCTCTGTAAAACCTCAATAAATATGTTATCAATAAACATATGTCATTAAATCATCTTCAATTAATTCTTCTCATGAATTTAATATCACAGCAGTAATAATGGAACAGTTTCAGTTTAGCAAGTCTATCTGAAACCTACTCAGGGTAAAGTATTTAAGTTTGCTGTAAGCTCAAGTATCACCCAGTGTCTCACATCAAAGACAAGTGACATACTCACCGTCTCAGCCATGGAGTACTGAGAATTTAGTTGCTTCGATAAGCCATAGTCTCCAAGCTTGATTAGGTCTGCCTTAGTCAAGAAAATATTGAGACTCTTTATATCTCTGAAAAACAAAAATGCATGTAGTAAATTAAATGTTTTACCCCATTCAATCAATTTGCCTCTTTACCTTGTTCCAAACTTTGACCTACACTCAGCCATAAGTCTACAGAGATATTGCAATACATAAGCAGACATTCAAAACAAATTTTTGCATGAGGTAAAAAAGTTATGTCTTACCATAATGTTCTGTCTGTGCTGTCGATCTTCATTAATCCTTGACTGTGGGCCCGGTTCCAAGCATCAGAACTGACTCAGCTGTTATTCCAGCTTGCGCCTTCCAAACCCCCTGAGCTAAGCTCTACCCATAATGCTCCTCCCGAAATCATCTCAGATCAAGTTTACAAACAATAGAGACAGACAATAACAACAGATCAAAGGCCTTATCTGAGACTTTACACTGAAAGCCAATCTTTGGAGAGATTCTATCCACCAATAGTATTAGCACAGCCAATCTTTGGAGAGATTCTATCCACCAAGAGTATTAGGACAGGGGGAAGGAGGGAAGGAATGTCAAGGATTAGTGAAGATCGACAACACAGATGGAATGTTATGGTAAGACATAACTTCTTTAACTGATGTTGTCAATCTTCGCGTAATCCTTGACTGTGGGACAGAGTCCCAAGCTGCCTGAATCTTGGGAGGTCTCATGGAAGAATATTCCTGAGCACCATTGAGCCGAATGATGCACATCCCCTAGAGACCAAGTCCAGTTTGTAATGCATAATAAAGGTATGAGGAGAAGCCCATGTCGCCACAGCACAAATATCATCTAAAGAAGCTCTGGCATGAAAAACTGCAGATGCTGCTATTGCTCTAGTTGAATGAGCTCTAACAGGTCTTGGTGGGTGGAGTCACTTCCTGTTATAAACAAAGGTGAAACAGTCTCCAAGCCATTTTGTAACCTTAGATACTGGACATCCTACATTGGCTGAAGAAAAGAAAATAAACAGCTGTCAGACTTTCTGATTTCCTTTGTTCCTTGAAGATAAAAACACAATTGCCTGTGTACATCTAGCAAGTGCAGACAGTACTCCTCTTTACTGGAAAACCTCTGGTAAGGAGAGGGGTTAGTCCGAAGGGAGACCCTGTCCTTATGAAGATGAGGTAAAGGGGTTTTGCAGGATAAAGTATTTCAGATATTCTTCTGACAGAAGTAATAGCTGGCAAAAATAAGGTTTTCCAGGACAAGAATTTTATGTCCCAAGTTGCTGAAGGCTCAAAGGGTTGACAAACAAGTGACTGGAGTACTAGATTCAAATTGCATGGTGCAGAGGGTTCCTTGAATGGAGGTCTGAGCATTAAGGTTCCTTTTAAAAAGGTTTTTCAAAGTTTATGTGACATAAGGGACTAGAAGTTTTAACCAACATAGAAGTTAGAAATCACAGTAAGGTGCACAAGAATGGTGGAAGCTGAACTGCCTGCCTCAAAGAGTGAAGCCAAAAAATGTAGAATTTTATCAATAGGTGCTCAAGACTGTAGTCTAGTGGCCATGTATTTATTATTTATTTTATTTTGCATTTGTTGACCGGGATAGTCTGACTGGATATATGTCCATTTTCAGCGGAGGCCCGCGGAGAAAAGCTCCAGTTAACACAGACAGGACATAACAGATATGAGTCAAACATATTTACAAAGCCCTCTAGTAGGTACTCACAATATACACAGTGTGTAACAGTATACAAAAACAACAGGTTGCAGCAAGCTATTAAGAGCACGAGATGAGTACAATATTAGTTTAAATAAGGCATTGAATAAGTAGTGATTAATCAGGGTTAGTACAGGAACAAAGCCAGTGCTCTTTAAAATACTGTTTGAGGCTTTTTTTTGAAGCGACTTAAAGAAGGTTCAAGGGTAAGGTTAGATGGAAGTGAATTCCAAGTTTTACCAACGACATTGGCAAACAGGGAGTCGCTGGCTGAGTTAATGTGTTTGTGGGTTTGGACCAACAGTTTATTGGATGATTGTAGTTGCCTTGAATTACTGTATGGCTTTATGATATTTTTGAGTGCCGGAGTATTTTCAGGGTGGTACAGAATTTTGTGTGCTACTATAAGCTGATTGAACAAAAGTAGGCTAGGCAGTTCTAGCCACCCGAGAAGTAGGCTAGGCAGTTCTAGCCACCCGAGAAGTAGGCTAAGCAGTTCTAGCCACCCGAGAAGACTGAGGTTTTGATAGTGATGTGTCCTATATGTTAAGCCTATGGCAAATCTGGCAATATGGTTGTGAGAGAGCTCACTAAGTTCAGTTTTGCTCAAATTGGAGAGTATGGGGGAGGCATATAGAAGGGTAGAGAGTAGGTGTGAACGGGCAATTGCAGTCCTGGCTAATGGAGTTAGAAAAGGTTTGCTTCTATATAATGAGTCGAGCTTATTAATGGTTTTTATAGTTTTATTGATGTACAGATCAAATTTGAGATTATTGCCCACTATTACTCCTAAAAGCTTAGTATGGTCCTCTGGAGAGATAGAGGTACTGTTGTTGGATGTTATGGAAAAGGAAAATTAGGTAGATCTACTGGTGGGGGTAAAGAGGAGCAGTTTAGAGAGCTAATTTTCAACTGTGTTAAATGTGTTTTGTGTTAAGGTTTGCAGGTCTAAAGGGAACGAGGCCGTACAGATCAGGGTAGAATCATCTGCATATTGAATGCAGGTTGCATCAGGGATGGCAGTATGAAGATTGTTGACCAAGACAGAAAAGAGTAGAGGACCTAGCAGCAGGGTGGACAGTTTGCCCTGCCATAATACAGCCTGTTTTCTGCCATTCATACAGGATAGGACAGGAACTACTAACTAGCATGGTTAGGGAGATGGATTTTAGGTAATGGATGAGTAATTTGTGGTTGACCATATCAAAGGCCTTCGCCAGGTTTAGAAATAGGGATGAAGATAGCTAGTTGTTCTTCCTATTTTGAAATATGATATTTGTAAAAGAAAAGGGGGTGGAGGTGGTGCTGTGATGTGGCTTAAAGCCATGCTGAGAGTTGGCAAGCAGACCGTTCTGAATGAGATAGTCCATAAGCTGCTTATGAATGCACTTCTCCGTTAATTTGGCTAGTAGTGAGAGAATGGCAATGGGTCTGTAGTTGGAAAGTACTGTTGAACTTCCACCTTTGTGGAGTGGGATAACATGGGATATTTTCCAGATTGAGGAGACCGTTCCATCAGTTAGTGTTCTATTGATTAGGATAGAGATGAGGAATGCTATGGCGTTGGCAGCTTTTTGTAGGTACTCTGCAGGAAGGAGGTCAGCAGAAAGGGTGGTTGGTTTTAGTTTTTTGATAAGGGATCGGATAAAAGTGGAAGAGACAGGTTGGAAGTTAAAGGGGGGATGAGAAGTGGGTGTGTTAGTGGTAGAGTTAGAGTGGGATGGAGTAAGTTGGTTAGCTAAGGACTGAATTGTTTCAATGAAAAAGTTATTAAAGGCAGTGGCAACAGTTTCTGGGGATTTATGGGTGTAGTTTGTTGGGGCTGGGGGAGTAGATTGTCCTGGATGAAGAAATCAGTTAATTCCTGCCCAAAACTTTTGGGGATTGTTTTGGTGTTTAAATTGGAGGTTCTGGTAGTAGTGTTTTTTTTGTCTAGAAAAATGAGTTTTTTGTATCATTTCTAAGTTGATGATATCTCACTTGGTCGAGGGGAGCTTTAGTTGTTCGCCATTTGGTCCAGGCTATATTTCTAAGTTTGATTTTTATCTTAGTTTCCTTTGTGATCCATGGAACAGTATTAGATTTAGTCTTTATAGCATGTGCAGGAGCATGGGATTCAAGGATGCTCAGGAATTTATTGTTAAAGAAAGTTACGGCTTCATCTAGTGGTAGATTTTTTGGATTAACCAGTTGACCGATTTAAGTTCATTTAGGAAGTTAGTAGGATTGAAGTTTTTATTATTTTATGATTGTTTTGTACGTAGTCTTGTGGTGGGTTTCTGCCTTATGCTTAATAATATAAGTTAATGAATGATCACTTAGGTCATCGGGGAGAGTCCTAGCTGTATACAAGTTTGGGTGGCTATTGATAAGTATCCAATCTAAGATACTTATCCTGTTTGTGGGTTTACTAATCCTAGTGGGAAAGGTTATTACTTGTGTGAGCCCAAATAGATTTATATGGGTGACAGGGGATTCAGCTGAGCAGGTGCACCAGTCGGTGTTAAAGTCACCAACAATGGTTTCTTGGGGGTAGGTAGTGGATAACCATTGGAGGATATCTTCCAGAGTGCTTATTTTATTGCCTGGGGGAATGTAGACACAGACAATATTTATACTTTTATTACTGTTAATTTGCAGTTTGGTAATGAGGATTTCTTCGTTATTAAATGAGGGCAGTTGAACTGGATCTCTATTAACACAATGTATTTTTGTAAATAACTGCTATCCCACCTCCCTTCTCAGCTGTTCGGTCTAATCTGTGTATGTTGTAGCCCAGGGATAATACCTCATTATCGGCAGTAGCAGGTTTAAGCCAGGTTTCTGTAAGACACATTATGTCTGGGGAATAAACTGCTAAGAGAGCATGCAGGTTGGGGATTTTATTATTTATACTGTGAATAGTCAAGTGAAATGTTCAAGTGAAAAAAACATTTAGTAAACTTTAGCCACTTGTAATGGCATATTTTTCTTGTTAATAATTTGTGATGGGCCAGAATGATGCATTGGACCGGTGAATTGAGAGAAAGATGCCTGGCGATCATGAGAACTGGAGAGGCCAATGCAATGAGCTTGAGATGTTGCAGATTTGGATGAACCAGTCCCTCTAGGTGGGACAATAGGTCTGGAGCTGGGTTCAGTATCCAGAGTTTCTGAAGTAGATGAGGCCAAAAGAAGGGAAACCAGACATGCCGAGGCCAGAATGGGGAAATGAGGATTATACTGTTCTTCGACCTGTTAGCTTTCTTTAGAAACCGACATATTAGGAGAACCAGCTGGAAGGCATACAATAGACCAGGGGGTCAATTGTGCAGGAGAGTCTCCCTGGGTGACTCCCCGGTGGGGGTATAAGGGCAAAGTAACTGCTGCACTTGTTCAGAGGGAAGGTGAAGAGGTCAAAGCAAAAATGGAATATCTCATCCTCTACTACTGGATTGTGATGATTACTTGTGAAGCACGAGGAAGGATCTGATCAGCTTGTCTGCAATCACATTGGAGCTCTACAGAATGTGCGTTGCCACCACCAAAAAGAGATCAGAAGAAATTGCCAAACTCTGAGCGCTTGTTGACAAAGAGGGTAAAGATCTGGTTCTCCCTTGCTTGTTGTTGTACCAGATTACCGCATATTGTGCGTTTGAACTGCAATTGTTCTCAAGGGGAGGGTATCTTGAAATGTCTGCAATGTTAAGAGCACTGCCATCGTCTCTAGAACATTGATATGCAAATTGGCCTCCAGCTGGGACCAAGTGCTTTGGGACGGTCTTTCCCAGATAATGCGCCCCCCCCCCCCCCCAATCTGGGAAGCATCATTTTTCGCTATGGCTTGGGGTTGAGGAGGGACAGAGACGGCCCGACAATATTTTGTTAGAGTGATGCCACCAACTTAGGTCTTCCTTGCATCGAGAGGTGATCACAATCAGATGGGACATTGTTTGATTCAATAAGGACCATTGGGCGGTCAAAAGCCACTGAAGAATTCGCATGGAATTTCTGGCCAGGGGAACTAGAGTGATAGAGGCTGCCACTGACCCTAGAGTCTGTAGAATGAGTCTCGCTATTACTTTCTTGCTGCGAATGATCTGACTGACTTGTGATCTGATCCTCTGAAGTCTTCCTAGGGGAAGAGATATAATGCTGGTGACTGTGTCAAACATAGCCCCAATGAATTCCAGTTGTTGGGAAGGTTCTAAATGGTATTTTTCATGGTTTATAGTGATTCCTAAGTCCGTGCAAAGGTGAAGGGTATAATCTCATGCTTTTACAATTTGACACCTGGTGGAAGTGTAAAGGATCTAGTCGTCTAGATAAGGAAACACTCAGAATCCTAGCAGTCTGAGGTGAGCTGCAACCACAGCTATGCATTTGAACACCCTTGGGGCTGTGGTGAAAGCAAAGGGCAGGGCCCTGAACTGATAGTGACTGCCTCCCAGCTTGAAGCGCAGGTATCTTATGGACCATTTGTCCATTTTTATACGGTAATACGCATCCTGAAGATCTACTGAGCACATCCCATGGTCTTTTTCTAAGAACAAAGTTGAGACTGAACCAAGACCATCCAGAATTTGGTTTGCTGAGCAGATTTGTTCAACTGACTGAGATCCAAAATTGGCCTCCAGTCTTCTGTTTTCTTTGACACTAAAAAGAATATTGACTAAACCCCGGATCCTCTCTGGTTTGGTGGGACTGCTTGGATGACTCTTGTCGAGTAGGTTTTGAATTTCTAAAACTGCTGCATCCCTGTGACTGGGTGGAACGTCTGGGATTGTTTTTAGCTTTTTGGTTCTTCGAAAAAGGGGATGTTGTAACTTCTGGTTATAATACTCAGCACCCATTTGTCGGTTATCATTAGATAGCCAGATTGGTGCAGGGATAATCTTTCCCTGACTGCCTCAAGAGGAAGACAATCAGGCCTCCTTTCAGGAGTGCTGATAGGAGTTATCAGGGACAGAGTCCCTGGAACCTTGATTTTGTGGGCTATTTCTGCCTCTTGAGTGGCGTGTGCCCCGGGGGAAGTCACTGCCAAGTGAGTCCTGGATGGTCCTTGGGACTTTTTGAACTATAGCCTCCCACTTCTCTGGTTCCTGGAATAAGGCCGCCGAGGAGTGGAAAACCGCAAGCCCACAGCAGAAAGGGTCTTTCCATCTTTCTCACATCTGCCTAGTCTCTTTAACCTTGGAGCCAAATAGGGAAGTTCTGTCAAAAAGAGTGTTGATGAAAGAAGACTTAAATGGCTCCCCAAAATCATATAAGCGCGCGCACCCAGGTGCTTCTCCTGATGGCTATGCCTGAACCCACTGCTCTTGTCTCTCTTTGGCAGCATGAGCCATTAGCCTCATGGACGATTTGGAGATAGATTCTAGGGTGGCGAGCTGAGACATCACTTTGTCCCAAACTCCTTCAGCTAATGCTCCCGCAAGAGTATCTGATAGCTCTTTAATCAGATCTCCTTGAAGACTGGTAAAGTATGCCATATAATTCAAGCACCTGAAAGCGAAGGTCACTGAAGCATACACGTGCTTCCCAAATCTATCCATTGTCCTCAACTCTTTGTTAGGAAGATGAATAGTAGGACTTTCGTCAGCAAGTTCCCTCTTGGTGGCTGCCGCTACCACCATGGCATGCACAGTGGTTCCTTTGTCCCAGTGCTGTTGATCCTGAGGGGCAGAGAGAATACGGTCAGGTTTCCTTGGGATCGGCTCAATACAGTCAGCTAACTTCCAAGCCCACTGAGTGATCAGCTTAATAAGATCGTCACCGGGTGGAGAAATCCAAGCGGTAGAGAGTTGGGCACAAAAATCTCCAAGTGTACAGATTCCTCCGAGGAAGGCTGGAGGGTAGTCCCGCCACCCCTCTGTTTAAGAATTTCTAGGATGTCACCAAAGGAATCCTCTTCAGGGGCTGACTTAGGGAAACGTTCCCCCTCACTGAAATCAGTATCTTCTGTGAAGGGCTCTTCAGGAGAGTCCAAGTGGTTCCTCTTGCCCATCTCTTTGAAGGTACCTCTTCTGTGGCGTGCTCCAGAGAGGTATCCGAAGATGACAAAACCAATCTGGTTTGATCCTGAGACTTTTGTGCCCTCTGTCCCAGGGAAGACACTGGAGGAAGCTCCAGTCGTGGGCACCATGGCCTGGAAGGCAGCCACCCCCTTCCCCAGTAGAGGGATGGGAACCCAAAACTGAAACAGACTCCTTCAGAACCATGGTTCCACCTCGCTCCATGGAAGCCATCTCCAATGCCAAAGCCAGTGTCGAGCTTACATATGCCGATGCACCAAGGGGCATGGACGGCTCTGAAACCTTCAAAGTTGAACCCTGCCCCTCAAAACAGACAATGAAGCCCTGACTCCAGGAGGTCTCAGGGGCCGAGAGACCCTAAGAACTCAGGGTAGCTATCTGTGCTGGAGTAGAGGCTCTAACCAGCACCGAAGTAGTTGAAGCCAGGAAAGCTGGTATCAAGGGCTCTGAAAACTCAGGTGGAGTCGAAGGAGGAATAATCATTGATGTGGAAGATGGTAAGATTCCAGAGCTAACACTGCTTGGAACAGAAGAAGGGATTAATCCTCTTGCCGTAAGGAGCTGATCCACCAGTCTCAATGTCAGATTCGGATAAACTCTTGATGGATTGAACTAAGGAAGCTGATGGAAATTTTGGAGTAGTGTCTCCAAAAAAGGAGTGGGAGGGCAATCCACAAAGGGATCCACTGATGAAGAATATTTGGTATGTGGTACGTACAGGAGCGAAGGATCCTTGGGTTCCGGACAATTGGTTGGAACAGTAGTATCTCTAGTTGGCATTGGCACTGAAGAAGTCAGTGCAGAAAGAGGCACTGCTAGCACTGAGGACTGAACAGTTTGGCCCACCGGTTCCAAAGAAGTTGTCAGCACCATGGGAGACTTGACCATTTTAGTTGGCAGTTCCAATGAAGGTTTCACAACTGACTTGACTTCTTTTCTTAGGTTTGGACGAGGAAGAAGACGCAGAAGAACTGGCTTCAGTTTTTGAACCAGATAAGGCCTCATCAAAGTCTGACTTAGGCAAGCCTTTCAAAACTAGTTTATTTTTACGTTTGATGAAAGTCCTCTGGCTAAAGTTTAGACAGATAGCACAGCCCTCTTGTATATGGACCACACCAAGACAATATACACAAAGTGCGTGTCCATCTGGGTTTGGCATCTTCCTGTCACATTTTTGACACCTCTTGAACACAGAAGTGCCTTTGGAGGGTTTGTCAGCCATTACTAAAAGACACGGGCCACAATACACACACACTCACACAAACAGTTGTACTAGCAAGTGAGACAAGAAAAGGCTTCTTTTTTTTTTTTTACCTAAGCAAGCAGAGAGAAATACCAGCTATGGTATTCAGGAATACCTGAAGGTAAAGGGGAGAAAAGTACCAATGATGGTACTTGAGAAAAAACTACCAAATGGTAGAAAAGGAAAACACACACATACACACACACACAAGCTAAAGTATCAAAGGGAAGAGCGGGTAGTACAGATATAAGGGATAATAATCAGAAGAAAAAATTAGAAGAGTGTAACGTAACTTACAGTGTACTTGAAAAATAGCTTTCACTTGAGAGCCCAGAAAGAAGGCGTCTGGCACTATGAAGAGACAAATGAGATCAGAGGTGATTTGAGGAAGAGCATTATGGGCAGAGCTTAGCTCAAGAGTTTTGGAAGGCACAAACTGGAATAATGGCAGACTTGGTTCGGAACAGAGCCCACAGTCAAGAATTATGTGAAGATTGACAACACCAGATCTACTATTAGGACCCATGACACCCCCACCCCCAGTCCTATAAGGTCCAACGTGATTAACAATGGAGGAAATTAGTGGAGTCATATGGAAGAAATCATCTGGCCTCGACTTAAAAGGGAAAATGGATAGTGTACATAAAGCGCATCTATTTCAGGAACATCTTGAAGGATCTACTGATATAGCCTTTGCCCATACACCTGTACTACCTTTCTTTCAGAAGGCTTCTAAAGCATATTTTTTGCAATAAATACAAAGTCACATGTAATAAAACTGTAAATAGAAGAGAATCCCCCCCCCAAAAAAAAGTATGAAGTAGGACAATGCCACACATTAGGAGCTCTCCAGAAAGACAATCCTACAAAAGGACATCACAGACTCTGAAGTCGGGTCTCAAAATTAATGCCTCAAAAGAGTAAGTACCATGAACCATGTGTTAGTAGCATATGTATTAGAAAACTTCGGCAACCCGAACAAAAACTAGTCACAAACTGTAAACAGTGACTAAGAATGAAAAAGAAATGGCCACACAAACAGGTGATATAGTTTAAGCTTTCTTCCACTTTTATTACTCGTGGACTTCTTCAGAAAAACCAGGACGCCTCCCTACGTCCTGGTTTTATGACAAATACACAGGAAGTGATGTTAAAATCATTGACATCATGTTTTACATTCAAAAATAAAAACAACACATTATTTGCATTTCAATCATGTAACGCTAAGACCTAAACTCATATTATTCCAACACATTCTTGCTAAAAAGAGTAATGCCTTGAAAAAGGCATACTAAAAAATCATTTTGAACAGTTTATTACAATTGTTTGAATTTCTATAGTGTGTTTTATATTGATCTATAGAAATTGGTGACTAAAATTTTACTAGTATAGATGACAAATCACATTTCTATAGTGCCTTATTACTTGAATATGATGGATCGCATTCCTATAACACTGATAATAGTGACTAACTTAGATCTATCTAATGTCTAACTAATATCCCTCTTAAATTACCATGTACTGGGAAATGGACGTATGGTCATCCAACTAAGTGAAATAACTGACCACTGAACAATCACCATGTTCAGGTGGATGTATAGTGTTCATTTTAACTGATGTCCTGCTCTACCAAAACTACATGTACAGTACATGGTAATTTAAGAGGGATATTAGTTAGACATTAGATAGATCTAAGTTAGTCACTATTATCAGTGTTATAGGAATGCGATCCATCATATTCAAGTAATAAGGCACTATAGAAATGTGATTTGTCATCTATACTAGTAAAATTTTAGTCACCAATTTCTATAGATCAATATAAAACACACTATAGAAATTCAAACAATTGTAATAAACTGTTCAAAATGATTTTTTAGTATGCCTTTTTCAAGGCATTACTCTTTTTAGCAAGAATGTGTTGGAATAATATGAGTTTAGGTCTTAGCGTTACATGATTGAAACGCAAATAATGTGTTGTTTTTATTTTTGAATGTAAAACATGATGTCAATGATTTTAACATCACTTCCTGTGTATTTGTCATAAAACCAGGACGTAGGGAGGCGTCCTGGTTTTTCTGAAGAAGTCCACGAGTAATAAAAGTGGAAGAAAGCTTAAACTATATCACCTGTTTGTGTGGCCATTTCTTTTTCATTCTTAGTCACTGTTTACAGTTTGTGACTAGCATATGTATTACTTACCAGAACATTCCACAAGATAAATACAAAAACAAGCAAGACCCTTCACAAGCACTTGAGAGAGGGATGTCCTTTTTGTTGCAGCAAAAACAAGTTAATCATTTGGATAAGAACAGTTTTGAAAGTGGGTTCCTCTGTCTACCTTTAGAAAAGCAGAAATTAGTTGGACAGCCTGACAGACTCTGGACAAGCCAGGAAAAATCAAAGTTACCACAAAAAGTCACAGAGAGGTACAGCTGAGTGACGTATTCACCAAACATCAAAAGAACTGAATTCATAAATGGCGTCTTGGTCATTTTTCATCTTTTGACGGCCATAGCAGGAGGTATTAAACTTCAGTGCACCAGAATAAGTTAGAAGGACAACCTTGGTCCTGTGCATTCTGCAAGAATACTGTTCTAAGCACAGATGGGAAGAAGCACAAAGACAACTCTGGAGTTACTGCTGGGTCAAAGCATCCTGGGCTATTACGGATAACCAATGCTGCACTTGGCATTGGTCAGGGATGCAAACAGCAAGGCCCTCTCCAGTAGCAGAACAGAGCATTCACTGCTGACTGACAGTATGAGGCACCACTTGTGAGGCATCGATAAGCATCATCTGAACTTCTCTGCTAGACAGCTAGTATGAATGTTAATATGCAGTGCTGTCAGAAAGTAGTGTATCAACATGGCCTTTTTCCACAGCACTGCTGCCTCCCAATACAGAGGGTAGCAGCGGGTTCCCTCTTGCAAGCTGATGTACTAGATCAGTGTTATATTGTCAGAGTAAATGGAAATCTCATTCATGGGAAGAGAGTCCTGTAAAGCTTGCAAAAGCTGAATATCTCCAGGATGCTGATTTGCAGGGAGGCCTCTTGCATCGACTGGGTCCCCACGTACTGTCTGCCTAAACAACGCTTCTACATCTCGGGGTATATACATCTATTGTGATCACAACACATTCCTCTGTTTTGATGGACATGATGGCAGAGTGAAGGATAAAGAGCAAGTTCTATGAAAGACACTGCTGGTGAAGCCGCCACTGTAGATGTTGATGGCAAACCTTTGATAATGGAACTGGAAGGGAAAAAAGAATTAGAGCTCTAATGTCATTAGACATTCACTGAATTACCCTAATTCTGCATCTCACAAAGTGGATTAAGAAAACAGCTGTTGCTATCAGATGCACAGCATGGAGACAGATCAGCTTGAGGATGGACAGAAAATCAAGAATTGTGGATTGAACTGGGAAATTCTGTCTGGAGAAAGACCAACTACACAGGTCCTCATATCCAAATGACATTTAACAAATGTCTGTGCTTGAGATAGCTTCAGCTGGGATTTAGTGTTCTCTGAAATCCTCAAGGACCTGAACAATTGCAGCAAGTCATCATTGTTTGATTAGTGTCTCCCTTGTTGGGGCTAACAATGCCAGTTGTCTGAGAAACAGAAAATTCAAGTACCTTCAACCTGCTTGTTTGGCAAACATGCTGGGAGTGAATTGTCACTGACTGGCCTCAACCATGTTGCACAGGAGTCACTTAGAATGCCTTGGCTGTCTTGAAATGCAAACAGGCATCCTACAGTGCCAAAGACCACATCCAGTCTCCCTCTTGCAAACATGAGTGGACTGACCACACTGTGACATTTAATTTTTTTTCTTTTTTTCTTTTTTTTTAATATACTGATTTGACCTCCTCAGAACTAATTCAGATCTGAGATCCTTCAGCTTCTTGGAAACTAAAAAGAATCTTGATTAAAATACTGGATTATCTCTGGTCTGATGGGACCTCATGAAGGGCAATTTTTGTTAAGGGGCTTACTACCTCTAGTTTGGCAATGTCTGCCTGAGCTGACTTGGCTGCTATATGAACTGCATTAATTAGCAGTCTCATGGAGGTGTTCTGTATGTATGTTAGCTAAAATAATCGCCTGGAAAACTAGTTTTCAATGTAGGTTCTCATGGGTTAGCTAGGTCAGTAACTCTATGATTTTTCTTTTCTTTTTTGGACCAGATGAAGTGAAACCAGGTCATGAGCATTAGGTAAATCAGAGCTCTGATAGAAAAGGTACCTTACGTATATTCCCATTTTGTGAAGTGATCCACCACCCAACATGCCTTGCCAGAGCAATGTACTGCTAGGCTATCTTTAAAAGATTCTTTCCTGAGGGGATCCAGCTACTAAAATGCAGTCAGCTAAATGGACCTTATCCACTAATTCACAGGATTTTGTGGGGAGTGCAGGATCTTGTCTGACCTCAATGGAATACATTCCACGACATCTGGCTCTTGCCAAATGTCCTGCATGACCAAAACCATGTGGTCTAGAGGAAGAATGACCCATGAAGTCAATGAGGCGGAGCAAAAAGCCTCCACAAAATCCCCATATCTGAAGAAAGGTCAACTGTCTTATTAACTGTAAAATTTCCTCAAGTGTGGTGTCATCATGGGGGACATAGTGGAAGTCTCCTTTTAATTCAGTATTCTGGGATTCTTCCTGGGATCACCAGGGGACGGGGATTTGTCAAAGAGTGAGGACGGGGAATCTGCTCCAGATACTACTGATCTGTCACTGCAGAGGCTTTCCAATCCAGTCTTTCTTTTATCCGGAGAGAAGATAAAAGAAATAAGGTAGCAAAGTGGGAGCAGCGGGCTATCCAGTGGTCAAGTCAATGAAAATGTGTACTCCAAGGGGATATCAACTAGCTTTTGAGTTTGCCTCTGTACTACATCCAGCTCTTGGATTACTGACAGTGAAACATTCAATACTGAGGAGGTCAGCAGACTCCCTGATGTCAGCATCAATGAGCTCAGCATTAAAGGATCCACACCAGATCAAGGGACTAATGCTGATGTTAAGGTCTAAGAAGGCTTCAGAGCACAGGAGTTGAATCCTAACAAGATTAACACCAACAAGGCCCCCCCCCATGTGTATCAGGGTCAAAACTACTGCCAAACTACCAACAAGAGTTCCCAAAGCTCTAATAAACTAAGAAACTGAAAGGCTCAATGCCAAGGTTACCAATACAGAAGTAGTCATCATCACCAATGCAAGGGATGGCATCAATGTTGACAACAGAACACTCAATTCCTAAACACCTTGTGCTGGGACACAGCCCAAGGACACAGCATAAAAAGTGGGGAAAATGGTGTCTTCTCTTGCCACCCTGGTTAACGGGGGGGGTGACAACAGCATCTATCTCAATCTGCACCTTAACAAGAGCTCTCATCACCTTCTTCCAATCAACAAGAATTGAGGATTAAGGAATTATGGAAAGACCTGTATGAATAAATGGATATGAAAGACTAAGGTCTTGAATCAAAAATGTCTAGATAACTTTTTTTTTGGATAAAAAACTTCTGACCACTTTTTCTGAAACAGAATCTTTTAACGCTTCATGACCCTAAGTGTCAAATGGCAGATGAAATGGACTGATCCTGAGGAACTGTGAAGGAAAGAGTCCATGACAGAAGAAACCTCCACCAGTGGCAATTTTGACACAGACTGGGAATACCTAACAAAATCTTTAATCCCACCGCCCCACTGATCCTCATGCTTCTTTTTCTCCTTCCTGTGTTTAGATGCAGAGTGGTAACCCATTCAAGGTCAAGTTACTACATCTGTATGTCTTTCTTGTACTGTCTTGGAGCCAAATTTTTCACACGTTAATCATTTTACATCAATATCTTCCACCCCAGGAATATCAAGCATTAACCATGGGTCCTGAGTGGAAATCCTGTACCCACACTTGGGGCACTTATAATAGGAAATAGTGTCACATGACAGAAAAGGATATTTCCAAAACAAATCAACAATAGATGACCAGCTATAATTCAAAGTGGAAAATCAGGATGATGAAGTGTGTGTGTGGGGGGGAGGGGGGATTCAAGAAATGAAATAAGGAGATAGTGGAATAACAACAACAGTCATATAGAATAACATATTCATAAAGTAGCAGAAAATATTCCAAGAACTAGGCCAACATAGGAATCATGAAAGAAGATTCTGCTGATATGAATGACTGCAATTAGGGGTATAGAGAAGAGGCAAGAGGGGGCTGGAATGTACTGGAAGAAACTGGCAGAAGAGCCAAGGTACTGGGAGCAAATAATGAGAAAGGGTAAAGGTACAGAATGAAAAGAAGACATTTGAGCTGCAGGCTAGAGATTGTCTATAGTCTATTATACAATGACCCCCCATTAATATTCAAAAACGTGCACGCTGATTGGTCAGCATGTACGTTGTAAATCAGAGTTATAGTAATGGAAAAAGGTCCGATCGACCGGACGTTTTCCATTACCATAACTCTTTTTTTACAGCAACAGAAAATGCAAGATCTCCGTTGCTTCACACTGTCTCGCTATGCTAAACGAGTTTAACATAGCAAGACAGCTTTAGAAAAAGCAACGGAGATTCTCGGTTGCTTTTTTTAAAGCTGTCTCGCTATGTTAAACTCCTTTAACATAGCGAGACAGTTTGTAAAAAGCAACGGAGATCTTGCTTTCTCCGTTGCTTTTGCCCACAGCTCTGATGTACTGCGTAGGCATAGGCATACACATGCGCAGTACATCAAAACTGCCGCAGAATACCAGACAGCTGCGGAAGGGCAGCAAGGAGGCATTATACAATGCCATTATTTAAGAAAAGTAATTATTTTTTTTCTTAAATAATGTCATTGTATAATAGCAATAACCCACTTCTGGGTGTGGGTAATGCTGGATTTACCCACAGTTGGCTTTGTTTGGTTACTCGGGCTTCACCCTTATGACCAAACCACATCAACCATGGGTAAATCCAGCATTACACACACCCAGGCGTGGGTTACTGCTATAATATAAAATCCCTGATAGGGAAGGCAAAGAGAAAGTAATAGAGGAATCTTAAGTGAAAGACCTGCTCTGGCAGAATTTTTAGCTGAAACTAAAATAGAAACTGCTGTTAAAAAGGGATAATTAGTAAGGCATATAAAATACTGCACAATAACTATAGGAAGCAATATGAAGAGTTTAAAAAGATTAGGATGACAGACTGGATAAGCAACTCACAAAAACAATGGGAGTACAAATGTATGGTTACAACACAGGCTACAAGATTTAGGATCTTTGCTTGGAAGTTTTGAATTTGTATACCCCAAGCAGACTCCAAAGAATTTTTCCTCAGTTAGATGGCAAATGCTGGAGGTGTGATGGGGAAGAAAGAAGTAACTAGGAACACATGTTTTTGGAGTGCAATGAGTAGGCAGACTTAAAAAATTTCCTACACAGTACTCTGTCAGACAAATTGGATGAGCAAATGTGTGTAACTAAGGAAATACATTTTGAGCTGGGGTACAGCATCTGAACTGTCTAGACATTGTAAGGTCTAGTTGTTTAATTTTGGTGGCTGCCAAAAAACAATTACTACAAAACTGAAATGAAAGTGTAACAGAAATGCATTTGAAGTAGTGAATATTGTAACAGAGATAAAAGAACTGGAAATGAGAGCTTTAGAAAAGAATAGGAGCAAATTGAAAAATGGAAGTTGTGGGAACAATACATGCAGAATAATGTTTTGGAGGAGGAATGAGGTTTAATGCAAGGCAGGAAATGGCCAACTTAAGTAATATTAGATTTTATTTTATATTGTACAGAAGAATGTGTGTGACATATAATGTTTGTAACTGTAAACATAGTAATATGGTTTGATTTCTTTTATATAAATGCAATTTTGCCAACATTACAAATTATAATTCAATAAAGGTGTTTAAAAAATAATTTGATGACCAGACAAAAAGTATGCAGACCACTATGATAACTAGAATTCAAGCTTTCCCCCCAAAAAGACTAGCAATCAAAGTAATATGGCAATAAGGAGCACAGGAATGAATAACTAAAAACATTAATACCTGACCAAACAACGGTTGGAAGACCATAAAAAATGGAAAGCTCTGAACTACAGCTCACTCAAATAAACTTATGAGCTACTTTTCCAAAACATTCACACCAAAATTACTAGCAATCAAGCCTAGAAACGCCTCTCAAAGGTACGACAAATGCAGCAGCAGTAGAGACTGAGATAGAAGGAAAGGTATGGTGCACTATGGAAGCTACAGGAGGAGTTTTACAGCTTGCAAGAGTAGTAAAGGTGCCAAGCAATTGCTACTTGTAGCTGAGTAGTCCTACTGTTGAAGTGGATGGAGTGAATCATGACCCAGCACTCTTTAAAGATTAAGCTAAGCATGGACAATGAAGCATAAGAAATTGTAATAATAGAAAAAACAGCTTTATTTGGGTAGATGAAACGGGAGTGGCCTGATTTATAAATAAGAAGACAAATTAATAAAATATTACAGAGGTATGCTGTACAGTTCAAACATACCTAAAGTAAGCATTTCAGAACATGATTAACAAAAATAAAACACTGGGTAATGTGACAAAAGAAGAAGAAGAACAATGCACCTAAGAATATAGGGTGTAGATGTTATCAGGCGATTACTTGGGTCTATATAAGTAGATGTACCTGAGATGTTTACATTGTTAAAGGTGAGAGAAGTTTAACAGCCCCACAAATGCATACCAGCATGTGATAAAGTAGGGTTCTTAGAAAATTGCAAGATGCATACTGGTTTTAGGAATCCCATTTTAGAATTGCTTTTTGCCAATTTAAATAACACAAAGTGTACAGTTGTAGTTACCTTTTCAATGGCATGCATATTAAACAGCGAACAACACTGGAATAAAGCTGCATACAAGATACTCAGAGAAATAAATACAGACTCAAAGTAGACTGCAGATGATACATAGCCTATTACTGTTCAATGGCACAAACTGCAGCACTGGCACATTACCAGAAGATGGCAGTAGAGCACAAGTGTAACAAAGTTCAGCATGAGATGCATTCTGTTAAAATGTAAAACCTATTATGCTAACCTTTCTGAGAACATCACCTTAACTTGGCTAAATGGATCTGTTTACATATTAAAGTAGATCTGTAGCTTATTCAGGATTTGTGAGAACTATTACGGTTTTGTTTTGAGGTTGGGTGGATGGGGTGGACATATAACACAACAATGAAAAAATGGTGCAAGAACAGACTGCAAAGAGTAAGTAAACATTCTGCTTAAATAACAACCAGGCAGATAAAGTATTAATGTTAAATGAACTCTACGGTGCAATTATTAGAAGTCATGAAAGTTCAATCAGCTGGGACAAAATGCTAATCTGAACAAACATCAAGAAACAAAGCACAACTGGATTCACAGCTATCAGAATAAAACAAAAGTTAATAAGCAAATCCTCTACCAGACTGTATTTAATATGCACATATATTTTATTAATGTAATTAAATATATAGAAAAACAGGAAGACAGTAGAAGCACAAGTACAACTGTAAATACAATTATACTCTAAAGCTATACACCTGCACTGGATTTCCTATACCTGCTCTAAAAGCCAAATGCAGTTTTTTATGCTATAAAGAAAACATATTTCTGCACTAATTAGCAAAACATGAAAAGAGAAGACTGCAAATATATATCTGCAAAGGCCATGCACTTTGATTTCAATTTTAAAAGCAAATGCAGTTTGATGCTTAGAAGATAGATAGTTGATGTAACAGATGCAAGCAAACAAAGTAGGCATACAACACAGAGATAGGGTTAAGCATCTGAATTTGAAAAACAGCAACTGTTGCATGAAGGATGAAATAATAAAACAGGGTTCTTACCAGTAGCTGTTAAAGAGTCATTAACAAGAGAACTGTTGTGGAGAAGCAGCCAGTTAATGCACTTTACTAAACAATGAGCCTGTGATGGTGGTAAAAACGCTGACTTGCTTAGATTTGGTTCCAGAAACAAACAACAAAGCTCAACTGTGTTAGGAACTTAACACGCTTATAAATGTTCTAGTACATCCATCGCTGCAGTAACAAGCTTTGTGAATTTCTGCCTGCAGAAGGCCAACAGCTGGGCTCCACTTCAAAAATTCCATATCTTCTCCCAGCTGGTTCCAGCAGACTCCCTTGCACCAGATGTCTATGTTATAAGAGGGATATCGGCAGGTGTCACATTCAGTTTTTTCGTGCCCTGGTTGGATTACAAAACTAGCAGATGTGCTAGAACACAAGGTGACTTACATGGGTAATCCACAGAGATAAAGATTGTAACCACAATGCTCCAAACTACCACTTAAAAGAGGTAGTAACATGATGAGGAAACATAGGGAAAATGGGAGCCAGAGCTAATAGGGTACCTGCCCCAAACCCAAGATGCCCTAGAAAAAAACAGAGGAGATGGTGGAAGGAAAACGGGAATACACTCAAACATCTACAATTACAGTAAGTTCATAACACCACTCACTATCATGCTCTTTGTAATGCTCACTGCAGCAGATATAACCTCTGAGGAAGGCACCTACATCTCATGGACCTGGAGGTAGCTGGCCCCAAGAGGAATCTGCATACAGCAGATTTTGTAAAATCAAAGAAAGGCCACCTTAGTCCTAGAAGCAATTCCTAGATTGTAGCGCTTTGAAAAGGTGTCCACTGATGACCAAGTAACTGCTGTCATGGTAGACTGACTGTTAAATACTATGAAGAAAGTAGTGGTGGCTGCAGTGACCTTAGTGAATGTACTCTACTATGCCCAAGGACATTTTTTTCTTGAATAAATCAACAGAAGCAAATGTGCAAACCACTTCAATAGAGTTTACTTCTCCACAGGCTTTCCCTCAATGGCTCTGACAAAGGAGATAAACTGGCCAGATTTTCCTGTCAGTTTACTTCTGTCAAAATAAAACCTCAGCTGCCTATGCACCATCCAGGAAGTGTAAAATTTTCTCTGTTTGTTCTGTGTAGGTTTGAAGAAAACCAGGAGCTGAATAGCCTGGATCAGGTCTATTTCTGTCACTACTGCAGGCATGAAAGACGGATTATTTTGTAAAATGATCCCTGTCCTCGTGGGGAAAAAAAAGGTTCCTTGCTCCTTTGTGCACGAGTACAGTTAACTCTGAAATTCTCCCAGCAGAGGGACACAGTGTGTGTGTGTGTGTGTGTGTGTGTGTGTTGGGGGTCCAATCTAGGCAAACAGAAATAACTGATACATGTATCTTTTGAAAGAGTCATAAGATGGTCCTGTTCTGTTGAGGACTGACGGGTAGGCTAATACAAGGAATATATATATGTGCTGCATTGGAGTCCTGGTCTTTGCTAAGGCACCAGAGGGACAATATTTTCCATTCAGCTAGGCAAGAGTTCTTGTGTTTGGTTTCCCGGCTATTCTTACTTTTGAGAAGATCATCTGAAAACATGCCTAACAGGGATAAGTGCTACACCATTCATGCTGTCAGCCTTAGAGTTCTCAGGTTGGGGTGTAGCAGGGAGCCTTTTTCTTAATAGTCAAAAGGTTCAAAACCAATCAGAAAGGAAACCACCACTGCAAGGAGCACAAAGCATGCCAACAACAAACTTGAAAGTCCACACTGCAGAGGCAACGAAACGGAGCACCAACGATGAGTATGTATCCAAAACTTTATTCGCAGACGAAAATGTACTAAACCAATAAACACTTGTAAAAAATAATAAAAAAATAAAGCATTAAATTCTTACCTTTAATCACTGCGTTTTTCGTCTCAGGTCCACTGAGACTTCCTCAGACAATGATTTTAATCCAATCTGCCATTCATTTAAATATAAAAATCAATAAAATAATAAAACAATTTACTCCCTCATTTTACCCATTAGTTCTCATTACTTAAAATTCTTATCTTAAAAACATACTCGACTAGGACAATATGTTAATAGAAGAGAAACATAAGACAAAGGCTCACTAAACAAACTTCACATAATAAATTGTTTTTACTCTTTAATAAATGTTACATTACTAAATCTAGTGGCTTAAATAGCAAAAAAAAACCTGTTCATAATCCAATATGTTTCTCTATATTCTATTTTTTCTTCCCATGGGCTGCCCCTGAAATTCACAGGTACCATTTCCAAAACAAAAAACAGAAACTTCCAGTCCTTACAAAGTAAAGTGTGCTTATATAGGGCATTATTGTGGTTTGAAGTGGATATACTATAATAATGTTCATAAATTATTTTTTTCAGGGCCCTTTCTGTTCTACCCAAATAAAATGCCCCACATTTACCACACATTGCCAAATGTACTAGCCCATTACTTTTCACAATTACTATACTCCGTAACCTGTATCAATCTGTCCCTACCGGGAACATATGTATGGCTGGTATTACTAATATGTATACAATGTGTGCATCTCCCACATCTTTTTTAAAAAAAAAATTGAACAATTCATTGAAAAGCAGCTAAGGAAAAAATGAGAGAAATAAGGTGTGATCCAATTTAAGTAAAGATGAAATAAATTTATTGAATGAAATTGAAAATAAGGACAATATAAAAGTGATGCGACCAGATAAAGGGGGTGGAACAGTCTTTAGGAATAACATAATCCGACACATATTTTGAATTTGATAATTAAATATTTCATCAACTGAAGGGCACAGCGATGAGGGCAGCATTTGCCCCCATGTATGCCAATATTATGATGGGATTTTTTGAGCTTGAATTCCTTTATCAAATGGGAGTTGTTTAAAAAGTATGTGGTCAAATATTATAGATATATTAACTATTTAATTTTTATATGTAAAGGGGGCAGAGATGAAGTTATAAACATTTTGGATGACCTCAAAAAAATAGGTTCATGTTGAAATTTGATGGTTTCCAGTTGGGAAATAAAGTGAATTTTCTGGACATCAGTCTAGAAGGAAGTAAGAAGGGGAAAATCGTCACTAAAGTAGATCGGATTGAGGATGGTTTGCATTTTTTGGATGCTTCCAGTTGTCATCCCCTACATCTTTTGAAATCTCTTCCCTATGGAGAACTGACTAGGGTAAGGAGGTTGTGTAATAACACTGAAGAAGTAAACAGTGAACTACAGAAAACATCACAATTATTTATTAAAAGTGGTTATAGTGCAGATGAAGTGCTATTTTCCGTAGATAAGGTTAATAAAGGCATCATATGTAAGTCTAGTAGTGACTATAATAATAAATATCAATAGAATATAAAATAAAAATTAGATAATTTAAGGAAAATATATGCAGTTATGACTTATGATTTGTTGGCAAAAAAAGCAAAACAAACTATCAAATTCTATTGGACTGCCTTGTTTAAATACAGGGATTTGGTAGATATACTTGATAAGAATTTAAACTTTTCATTTAGAAGGGGTAAAAACATAAAGCACATGTTAGTTCATGCTAGATTTATAAGACCTAGTATAGGTTTAAGTTATAATCCTGTTTTTTGGATACATATCCATGTCTTAAATGTATAACATGTCAGTATATTAGCAGGACATTTCAGTGTATTAATGGAATACATTTTCAACCTAATGCTAAAGTTTTCATGCAATACAGAAAGTATTGTGTATGCATTAAAATGCCCATGTGAAATGTTTTATGTGGGTGAAAGTAAAAGAGCATTTAAAATTAGGATGCAGGAACATGTCAGGGACATCAGAAATGAGAAAAAAGAAAGTCCACTTGCAATGGATTTTAAAAAAAAACATCATAATAGTAACCCACAAGGTTTATTAGGGACAATTTTGGAACATATTCCTAGTATACAGCATAATATTAATGTAAAGAAAAAACTTTTGTACAAAAAACTATTTTTATATTGAAATATAGCACTTTAGCTCCTAGGGGCATTAACAAAGAATGCAATTGGAAAGTTTTTATATGAATTTTGCATTTGAAATGTTTTAATTGGTTAATTATTGAATTGTTTGAATGATTGATTTACTGATTAATTGATTTATACTATTGTATAAATATGTGCTGCATTTTCTTTGTATGTATTCTCCTTGGAAGGCTACTCCCTGCCGAGGCACTAGAGGTTGGATGAAATAATTATTGTGGAAGATCCTGCTTTTTCATCATTTATATTTTGGATTTTATCTTTTATTTTTTATTTTATATTTGTTGTATATATGTTTCCTCTATATTCTATTTTTTCTTCCCATGGGCTGCTTCTAAAATTCACAGGTACCATTTCCAAAACAACAAACAAAAACTTCCAGTCCTTACAAAGTAAGGTGTGCTTATATCGGGCATTATTGTGGTTTGAAGTGAATATACTATAATGTTGTTTGTGGTGCTCCGGTTTCCTCCCACATCCCAAAGACATGCTGCAGGTGGATTGGACACTCTAAATTGGCCCTAGGTGTGCGTGTGAGTGTGCCTTCTGTGGAAGGTTGGGCGCCGGGCTGGCAACTCGACACCGTAAAACTCCACTGCCATTCAATGTGCGGACAAGGTGATCCGCTGTGGCGACCCCTAACCAGGAAAAGCCGAAAGAAGAAGAAGAAGAAGATACTATAATGTTGTTTGTCTTTTGGCTTTTGCCCGGTAAGGGGTCGCCACAGCGGAACTCAGGTCCGCTAATGATTGGCAGTAGATTTCTTTACAAAACGCTGAGGTGCCAGCTCGACGTCCAACCTTCAATGAAGGCACGCCCATTTACGCACGCATGTCTTTCGAACGCTACCCAACCGCGGGGAGGACATGCAGACCCCACACAGAAGGCACTCCCAAACCAAGCCGAGAATCGAATGGGAGAACCTCTTGCTGTGAGGTAACAATGCTATCATTGTACCACTGCATTTTAAGTGGATATACTATACTAATGTTCATAAATTCTTTTTTTTCAAGGCCCTTTCTGTTTTACCCACATAAAATGCCCCACATTTACCACACGTTGCCAAATGTACTAGCCCATTACTTTTCACAATTAATATACACCGTAGCCTGTATCAATCTGTCCCTACAGGGAACATATGTATGGCTGGTATTACTAATATGTATACAATGTGTGCATCTCCCACATCTTTTCTAAAAAAAAAATTGAACAATTCATTGAAAAAGAGCTAAGGAAAAAATGTGAGAGAAATAAGGTGTGATCCAATTTAAGTAAAGATGACATAAATGTATTGAATTAAATTAAAAATAATGACACTATAAAAGTGATGAGACCAGAAGAAGGGGGTGGTACAGACTTTAGGAATAACATAATCCGACACATAACACATGCACTCAGGTCACTCCACAACAAGTACAAGTATGACTCTGTCATTGTTCATGTGAGTGTGAATGACCTGAGATGCACCTCCCAACTACACGAAAAGCGACATGTTGGAGCTCTCGGATTATGTGGCGCAGGCAGGTATGACCCTAGCCCTGAGCAGCATCCTACCATCACCCAAAATGATACCACAGTACAAACAAAAAATGATTGACTTCAACAATTGACTAAGTTTCTGGTGTCATTCTAAGGGGATCCAGTATATGTCTGCTTGGGATGACATGACTGACAGACCTTGATACTTTGCAGAGATGGCCTACATCTGTCACCCCTGGGTTTCCAGGTACTGGCTAAGGCTCTTGCCACCCCTATAGTACCTTTTTTGGGTGGTGTTCCAAAGACCAAATTACCACCGTAACAGCTATAAATAAATGCAATCTGAGGGTCATGCTGCTCAGCGCTAGAAGTCTAAATCTCAAGATGCACTCGCTTGAAGCATTCCTCAAAATGGAGAACATCGACATTTGTGCTGTAACGGAGACCTGGTTTAAAGCAGCAGAAAGCACCCCGTTCTACCAGGCTATAACTCATTCCACACCTTTTGGCCCCAGAACATGGTCCGAAGCTCCAAAGGTGGTGGTGTCTCCATATTCATAAAGGATATGCACACCTCCAGACTAGTAGTCCAGCATAATGCATCTGAGATACTCCAGGTACAACTAACACTGAGTAAGACGGCGATTCAGGTCGTAGCCTGCTACAGGTCCCCAACCATGTCCCAAGACTCACTCCACATTTCTAAGCACCCTGCAAACTATTAAGATCCAACCCAACACTCTCATACAAGGCGACTTCAACTACCCCTCCATCAGCTGGGAAAACTACTCATGCACCAATGCACTGGCCCAACTCTTCCTGGAATTCATCACTTCCAATGCCCTGGACCAGCTCATTCTTACCCCCCACTAGAGGAAGCAACATCCTTGACCTGGTTATTACTAACATGGGCAACCGTTGCTCTACACCAGTAGTCAATTCCTCCCTGGTTAGATCCAACCACAAACTAATCATCATGAAAATCCACATCTCACCCACACACCCCCACAAAGGTATCCACCATGAAAAACTTCTCCAAAGCTGACTTTGGACTCCTAAAAACAAAGGTGGCTAACTTCACGGCACCCATGCCAATGGAAAATAGATGCATGACTGCCGAATCATACACCAATGCACTGTACGAACACATACATAAATGCATGGAACTAGCCACACCCAACAGAACCAAGATGCTCTCCTCCAAAAAAGGGAAGCCAGTCTGGTGATCACCTGCCATTAATAAACTCTACAAAAGAAGGAAGAGACTGTTGCAGAAAAAGGTGAAGTCACAAGACTGGAAAAATTCCCTTATTAACCTCAAAAAGTTGAGATCCCTCATCAAAACCTTCAAAGCCAGCTATGAAGGCAGAATTGCGGCAGACACTAAAAACAACCACAAAGCCTTCTATAGTTAAATCAAGGATCTCCATGGCAATACCCAGATTTGCTTTGACTTACTGCACAATGGTACCTCCTACATTGAGCCAACAGATATTGCCAACATACTGGCCGACAGATTCAGTCTCAACTTTACCTCTCTCTCCCGCTGTAAAAGACCAATCTCAATACCAGAAGAATGCTTGGAACCCAACATTACTGCAGCACAGGTTAAAGCTGCATTGTCTAAGGCCAAGAACACAGTTTCCATGGGACCCAACAATATCCCTGGCTGTGCTCAACATGAATTACAAAGTGAACTGGCACCACATCTGTGTGCTCTGTTCACTCACAGCCTCACCTCAGGCTTTGTCCCTCTTGAATGGTTCAATACTACAATCATCCCTCTCCATAAAGGAGGACCAACTACAGACCTTGGAAATTATTGCCCCATTAGCCTGACAAGTCTGATATGTAAGGCTATGGAGCGGATCATCGTGGACCTCATTAACAAGGATGTAGGAAATCTCCAAACTCTAGATCCCATGCAAATTGGTTTTGTGAAAGGTAGACCATGCCTGCTCAACCTGGTTGACTTCTTTGAGTCAGTCACCAGAGCAGTGGATGAAGGAAAGGCATTTCATACAGCCTACCTCGATCTAGCCAAAGCCTTTGATATCATTCCTCACTCAGGAATTATTGATAAACTCAGCAAACTAGGCATCAACCTCCATATCGTTAGGTGGGTTGCAAATTGGCACACAGATAGAACCCACAGTGAGAAAGTAGTGGACTCCAAGTCAGACTGCCGACCAGCCACAAGTAGAGTCCCACAGGGATCGGCCCTGGGTCTCCTCCTGCTTGGCATCTACTTCTCAGACATCCAGGCAACCACAGAAGGACTCTGGCTGACCAGATTCACAGAAAACTGCAAGCTGGGAGACATTATTAGCTCCCCAAGTGATGCAAACATCCTACAAAAAAGACCTCACTGAGACCAATGACTGGTGTCAAAACCATGGCCTGAAGCTTAATGCCAAAAAATGCATAGCCACCCCCTTTGGGAAAAACTCATTTCCCACTAATTAACACATCAATGGTAGCCCAATGAACACTGAAGGTGTTACAAGAGATCTGGGGACACAGGTTGACAGCAACCTCTCCTTCGACCACCACATTGCCACTGTGGTCAGAAAAGTCCTTCTATGTGGCACATCTAATTACTAAGGGTTTTGCATCCAGGAAGAAAGAGGTCATCATTTCTCTCTACTCTTCCCTCATTAGACTAATCATAAAGTATAATGCCCCATGCATAGCCACCCCCTTTGGGAAAAACTCATTTCCCACTAATTAACACATCAATGGTAGCCCAATGAACACTGAAGGTGTTACAAGAGATCTGGGGACACAGGTTGACAGCAACCTCTCCTTCGACCACCACATTGCCACTGTGGTCAGAAAAGTCCTTCTATGTGGCACATCTAATTACTAAGGGTTTTGCATCCAGGAAGAAAGAGGTCATCATTTCTCTCTACTCTTCCCTCATTAGACTAATCATAAAGTATAATGCCCCATTTGGCATGTACCTCACTAGACAACTCCAACAGTTGGAGAGGCCACAAAGGTACCTCCCGAAGAGGATCCTAGGCCTTAAACACATGTCCTACATGGACAAACTCAAAAAACTCCAGCTATTCTCTGGCTCATATCGTCTACTAAGAGATAATCTCTGCTTGACTTACAAAGCCATGTCTGACCCAGCTCTGTTAGAAATGCTACATCTAAAGAAATCCCTCCACACCACACGCTCCAGAGAACTCAATGTCATTACCACAATCAACAGAACATGCTGGGGGGACAGGTTCATAACCCAGAGACTACCCATGCTCTGGAATAGACTTCCCATACATGTTGAGCAGAGCGCCTCACTAGCCCTCTTCAAGCAAAAGCTTGATGAGTGGATGGGTAATAGAAAGTTCACCCCAGGGATCACTCCAGTGGCTCTACTTGATAAAGGCACTGGGAACTAACGATGACGGCACAATACCAGGGCACTTCTATGGGCTAGGCTTGTAAAAGCCCCAGGGCGATTAGCCTAGTACACACCTATGAACATATGTTAGACAGACCTCCCAACCGTCCTGAATTTCTCGGTTTTTACAGAGTTTTGGGGTCCCAATGAAGGGGTGCCATGATTCCCGAGTGGCACCCCTTCATTTCCGATTTTTTAAGCTATTTTTTAGATTCCGCACTTTCGGAGCTGACGTCATCATGTGCGCGATGACATCAGCTCCATCAGCCTGTCGGAATTAAACTCAGATGTGCGTGACCCATTTTGTAAGTCATTGAGTTGCCTGAATACTCGCGTGTGTCTGTCTGAATATGAAATACTTGTCTGGGCAGATTTAATTGAATATGAAGTTGCCTGTTTGAATACTTATCTGAAGCAGATTTAATGCCGTTTTCAAGTCCTGCTGCAGATTTAATGCCTAATGCGCCGTTTTAGCCTGCAGAGTGATTAGGATTACTGAGAAGTAGGTGTGTGTGTCTTTTCAAATGGCTATGTTACTTAGGCAACTTTCAGTCTTTAACGACATGCATGTAGGCATCACAGATTCAGTGTCACAAAACAGCACAGCTTTCCATTTACTTAGGCTGCTTGCAGAAGCTTTTTGCTTAATTACAGACTTGCCTTTTTACTTGTGGTAGAGGTGTGTGTCTGTGAACTTGCAGAAGCTTTTTAACTTAATGGCAGAGGTGTGTGTGTGTGTGTGTGAGACTTTTCAAATGGCTATGTTACTTAGGCAGTTTTCAGTCTTAAATGGCATGCAGGCATCGTAGCTTCACATAGCGGCAGCTTTCTGTGTGTATTATTTAATGGCAGATTTGTACTTTAAGGAGGTGTGTGACTTTTCAAACTAACGGCATGCAGGCTTCACATAAGGGCTGCTTTCTGTGTGTTATTTAATGACACTAACAGAAGCTTTGTACTTAAAGGAGGTGTGTGACTTTTCAAACAGTTGTATTACTTTCAGCCTTTAAGGGCATGCAGGCTTCACATTATGGCAGCTTTCTGTGTTATTTAATGGCAGACTTGCAGAAGCTTTGTACTTGAATTATCAAACTGTGTTTCTAATACTTTCAGTCTTTAACAGCAGTTTTCTGTTGGCAGAAGCATTGCGTTTTACTGTTACTTTCAGTCTTTAATGGCAGCTCCTACTTTTAGTCTTTTCCTCTTAAAATGTTTATTTTTTGGCAAATCTGACAGCTATTTAAGTTTCAGTCTTCCTATCTTTCAGGAAATGCAAGCAATGTTTAAAATGTGTCCCCGGTTTTGCCCCCCCCCCCCCACCCCAATAAATGTTGGCTTTTTCCAAATTTCATGTGCTGCATAGCTCCTTCACTGGAAGAAAAGTTTAGTGCTGCTTAAGTTATACCAAGTCTGTTTGTGTTAGTAGCACAACAGGCAAAATACTTGCTTTTGATGCAGAATGCTATGGGTTCTACTCCCACAATATGTAGATGGATTGCTGATACTGCACTGTGTGTGTCATAGGGGGTAAAAAATACTGCAGTCCTGAGTGTCCATTTTGGCAGAGATACTTAGTAACTATGAAGCTGTTATCAGTTTGCCATCCATTCCATTTTTTTTTATGTAACATAGGCAATTTATTCCTCAAGGGCAACAACAGGCACTTTATATTTCATTGTTTCATCTACAAATAAAGTTGTTTGCTAGCAGCAACCTCTTTATTAGTTACAGATCTCTGTAATGTGTTACATTTAGATGACTTTTAACTTTTGCAGAGATAGTGCTGGGGCCATATTTTGGTTATCCTTCAGTTTGTGTTTGAAAGTTGGTATCCCATAATTCCATCGGAGTGGGTGGGGTTACACAGTTGTGCATGCAAATTTTATGTTAATTAGTGTACAGATTTGTACCTATTTTCATGGGTCTTTGTCCCGATTTTTGATGTTTCCAGGTTGAGAGGCATGTATGTAGGAAATAATGTTAAGTGCAAATGAACCTCCAGGTTTAAATGATAACATTTCTATAGTTCCATTATTAAAATTAACAGCAGCTAGGTTATAGTGTATAATGCATTATCAGGCATTCTAACATATACAGATATATATATATAAAACATGTATTTTATACATTTTTTTTAGATTTTAATACATTAATAGCATCTTATTAATACTATATAGAATATGTTTTATTACATTCTCCCTGTTTATACTTCTGTTTTTATTCTTTATCTATTTTTTAGTCTTCATTTTTTTATACATTTATTATTTATTTTTCATTCTGAACAGTTTTTTGTTATTTAAGCCACTAGATTTAGTAATCTAAACAAAAAGTAAAACATTTTTAGTATGTGAAGTTTGCAAGCCTTTGTCTTATGTTTCTCTTCTATTAACATATTGTCCTAGTCTAGTATGTTTTTAAGATAAGAATTTTAAGTAATGAGAACTAATTAGTTAGGTAAAATGAGGGAGTAATTTGTTTTATTATTTTATTGAGGGTTGTATTTAAATTAATAGCAGATGGGATTAAAATTGTCTGAGGAAGTCTCAGTGGACCAGAGACGAAAAACACGGTGGTTAAAGTTGAGCGTTTGATGGGGTTTTTTTTTTTTTATTTCTTACAAGTGTTTATTGGTTTAGTACATTTTCAATTTTTGAGTCAAAAGATTCACATCGTGAGGTAACAGCACTGTTTCTGACGCTGTGAATGGGGCAAAAGGGAGCTATTAACCATTTTTCTTATCTCCTTTATATCCTGCAACTCCCTGGGGATTAAGGTTAACTGGACAGAAAGCACCCTGAAGCAAATCATCCAGGTATTCCAGGATCAAAGGAAGGGTAGGCTTAGAAGAAGATTCCCCTCTAGCCTGCATCCAATGAGAGAATCTTTCCAATTTGCCAGCGTTGGACTTCCTAGTGCTGGGCCTCCTGGCCTCCCTCAGCGCATCAACCATCTGCTGGGAAAGGGAAGAAGAAAAGGACGCAGTTATACAATAAGCCATGCTGCCAAATGGAGAGACTGAAGATGAGGATGTAGAATGTTTCCCCCTTCCTGAACCAAAAGATCTGGCTTCAGAGGAAGATGCCACGGAAGAAATTGGGAGAGACTGCGAAGCAGTGGATACCAATGCTGCCTGGGCCAGTCCGGAGCTATGAGAATAGTCCTTGGTCATTCGTCCCTGATCTTCAATAATACTCTGGGAAGAAGAGGGAAGGCATAAACTGACAGCAGCGTCCAAGGGAAGGATAGTGCATCCACTTTCCAGGCCCTGCTGTGATGCTGTCTGGTGCAAAAAAAAGAGGTAGAAATGGTTGTCTGGAGGGGAGAAAAGATCCACTTGAGGAGTGCCCCAACGTTGAATGATGCTGTAAAAAACTGCTCTGTTCAGCTGCCACTCGTGAGGATCCAGGGTCTGTCTGCTCAACTGGTCTGCCAAAACACTGAGCCTTTCTAGAAGAAACTGAGCTATGAGATGCAGGCCCAGAGATGCTGCTATGGACCAAAGACTCATGCTCTGTCTGCACAGGAGGTAAGAATGAGTCCCTCCCTGCTTGTTGATGTACCACATGACTGTGGTGTTGTCTGTCCTGACAAGCAGGGTCTTTGGAGAAAGAAGATGCTTGAAACCTAGTAAGGCCTGCTGGACTGCCACTACCTCCTTTAAATTTATGTGCAGGTGCATCTGCTGGGCATTCCAACTTCCCTGTATGCATCTGCCATCCAGGTGAACTCTCCAAGCGTAGTTCGATGTGTCTGTGTAAGAACTTGAATGGCAAAGGGTAGGCAAAAAGGCATGCCTTTGTTCTGTAGACAGGCTGTTGTCCACCACAGAAACTCTATCTGCAGACATGGAAGCAGAGGAATTATTACATCCAGGTCCTGTGTGTGTTGACACCAAATGTTCTTGAGGTACCACTGCAATTTCCTCATATGCAGTCTTGCATACGGAATCATGAGAATTCAAGAGGCCATGAATCCCAGAGCTTGCAGATATTTCCTTGCAGGGAGCTGGGACAGGCTTGCCAAGTCCTTGAAGTAAACAGAAAGAGTTATCTGCTTCTCCTGAGTGAGATATATCATCTGGACGGCTGTGTTCAGACTTGCTCCCAGGAATGTTATCTCTTTGGATGGCACCATTCCTGAGAATTTGCTTGAATTAGACAGTCGTCCAAGTATGGATAAATCTGAATTTTCTTCTGCCTGCAAAAAGCAATGACTGGAGCCAGGCATTTTGTGAAAACTCTGGGAGCGGTAGATAAGCCAAAGGACGGTGCAGAGAATTGATAATGTTGCTTGCCCACCCTGAGACGAAGGTATTGCCTGCAACTTTCCCTGATAGGGATGTGCAGATAAGCTTCTTTGAGATCCAACGTTACCAGTCAGGAATCCTTTTCTAACAATGGCAGCAACTGTTGCAGAGTGAGCATTTTGAACTTTGGAATTATCAAGAAAGAGTTCAGGATGGATAGATAGATCTAGGATAGGACGCCAGGTGCCTTCTTTTTTTGGAACTAGGAAAAGTCTGGAATAGAAACCCTGGCCTACCTGCTGAGCAGGAACTGATTTTACTGCTCCCAGATGTAGCAGAGACAAAATTTGCTTTTCTACTTCTACCCTTTGGTTTGGAGGAGCGTCCGGGAATCCTTTGGGTACTGGAAAGGTGTGGAAAGAAAACTTGTGTCCTATAGATACAGTTCTGAGTACCCATTTGTCATCCGTGATGGTAGCCCAGACATTTGTAAAAAGGGCCAACCTTCCCCCTAAAGGACTCTCTGGACAGGCAAGAGCAGGCACACGTTGGACAGAGTCATTGAGAATGTTTAGATTGAGATGCTGGCTTAGAACTTCCCGCCTTGGAAGAGGAAGCCTGCCAATGCTTAGACCTTTGAGGGGGTAGCCATGTCCCCTAGAATATTTGTAACCTCTTGTCCTAGAACAGCTCTGTCTGCTGATATCAGGAAACGTCCAACTCTTAGAAGGGTAATTCCTGCTAAAGCGAGGAAGCCAAACTTGCAGAAAGTTTTTAACTGTCTGCATAGACTTGGCCTTGTCTTCCGTCTTCTTGAGCACTTCCTCTGCTTTGCTGCCAAAATGACTGTCCTTATGCAAAGGTACATCTAAAAGCTTAGCCTTGACAGGCTCTGGTAGAGGCTGCTCCCTGAGCCAAGTGTGCCTTCTAATAACAGAGCCAGTAGCCGTAGCCCTACAGGAGGCTTCTAGAATGTCAAAACCACAATGTAATGAATATTTATTGACAGGACTGGCAGAATTTAGCAAATCCGGCATATCCTTACTCTCCGCCAACTGAGGCACACTTGCTATCCTAGACTTAATAGCTTCCAAGGTGTGCTGCTGGTACTTCAGCATATGAAAAAGACAATTAGTAGACCTAATAGCAAGAGTGGCAGACATATAAACCTTTTTACCCCACCTATCTAGGTTCCTAGATTCCCTGTCAGAAGGAACAAGATTTTTAGTAGCAGTGGCCTTAACTCCTTTAGGGCCCTGAGAAATAACCTCTGGATCAGTCAACGGATTCCTGAAAAGAAACAAAAGAGAATCAGGGATTCCATAGTACCTGTCAGGTTTCTAGGGAGCAGGAGGAACCGAATTTGGAGTCAAGGAATTTTCCAGAAAAACATCATCAACCACTTCCAACACAGGCGGAATAGCCACAGACTTATGCTGAGGCAAATCCAAAAACTCCCTAATCCTTTTCTTAGAAAGGGGATAATCCTGACTTTCCCATTTAAATAGCTCCCTGAGAGTATTTAAAGTATCACCAAAAGAGAAATCTTCTGGAGGAGAAGCAGAAGGGATGGACTCCTCTGTGTCTGAATCCTCAAAAGGAAAGAAAGCTTGAGAAACTTCCTCTTCATCAACAGAAATGCTAGAAGTATCAGAACTTGAAAAAGACAAAGCCTCAGGAGAGACATCCCTACCTCTTTTTGAAGGAGGAGGCTGTGAACCCCTAATAAGAGTCAAAAGGTCATCAGCTATTTTAACCATTTGAGAATGAGGGGAACGAGAGGAAACTGGAGCCTGTTTCTTCACATGCTTACAACTGGAAGATTTACCTGCAAGTCTAAAGGACTCGGGAGGCCTAGCAACCGCAGAAGATGCAGCCAAAGTCGTCGGTATGAGCTTGCTGTCTGAACGAAGAATGAGGCCTTGGAGGCCTCGGACCGCGGAGTCAGCTTTGCGGCTGCGGATCCAGCTGAAGAGGCAACAGGTGGAAGGTCAGAAGGCAAAATGGAAGCCAGAGGCCTGGGGGCCTCTGAAAGGGTCTCAACCGAGGCCTGCAGTTGAAAATCTGCAGGCTGCAGAAACTGCAAAGGCGCCTCACTGGCTACCGCATGACTGACGACCAACTTAACATCATCCGAGGACTTGACCTTCGGAAGCCTGTCACGGTCCTTATCCTTACGTTTCTTGGGGATATCCAAAGCCTGAAGACCAGCGGACGCCATACCAACAAACTTAGGCCAAACTCCAAAATGCTTAGCTAAAAGCTTAGCCTGACGACGAATAGTATGCAGATTAAAGGAAGCACAGAGATCACAATTAGGAACGTCATGATCAAGGCCTAAACAAATAATACAATAGGAATGACAATCTCTATGGGGAATCTGCTTTCCACAGGTAAGACAATTATTAACCTTTTCTGACATTCGTTAAGGCAAGAAAAGAGGATCCCCAATGGGGTACTTAGCTGTAGTTGACTTCAACTTTGTAGTCGGAAACAAAAAAGGTAAACTGCCAACCAGCACTCGTGCAAGAAATGCTTCTGCTTTGGGCTCCGCGGCAAGGAAGACTGAGGAAGTGACGTCAGCTGCCTCCTTTTGTACCGGACATCCTGACGTCCTTTACAACCAACAGCCAATGTCATTTTTGCTTACTTTTGGTATTCTGGCCGATTGAGGATGACCGTGAGCCAGATAACTCATTGATTATGACTGCAACAGTGAAACACGATGAACATCTGCATGATGAGGTGGCTTCCCAAGAAGAGTTTCAAAAGTATCTACAGCTTACCCCCTTCTTGCTAAAAAACTATGTCTTTTTCTGAACCTTCTGAAATTCCACCTCATTCCTACGAGCCAATTATTGTTTTTATAGATGTGTCTTTTCCTGAAGTCTTACAGATGTGTGCACATTGGGGCTCTAGCTATCCACGGACAATTTTAAGGGCATCACTGGACTGAACTCTACTTGTCTTATCCACAGTAAGAGCTCTCTCCATGGGACCCTGCAAAGTCTAGGTATGGTGACACCATCTGTAAAGTACCACTGCAACTACCTCAATGGCATTCTTGTCAGTGGAAGTATGAGGATGCAGAAGGCAAGGTAAACTAAGACTCCTAGGAATCCCCATGCTGTAATGGTGTTCTGCTGGAAGATTGTCTGGAAGTATTGTGACAAAGACAGCACCTTGTCTGAATGCAGGAAAGTCCTCTGCTACTCTTGTGTCCAGCAGCACCAGAGACACTAGCCATGAATGCGTGCTGGTTCTTCTATTGGCACGAATTAGAAAACCTTTTCCATTTGCTAATATATGATCTTCTAGCAGCAGGATTTACTGCCTCTTTAATACCCGATAGATGTTCTCAGAACAAAATGGTGTACAAAAGTTATTAAAACTCTATCCTCCAGGCAGTCAGTTGAAATTGTTTGGAATTGGGATGTATTAAACACTACTATGTCCAGTCTATGAGGCAGCTTGTAGTAATTACCCACGGCCATTTCCAGAAGAATGGAGAACCACTGTTGCCTGGGCCGGAAGGGAGTCACTACAATGACCTTTGGGGAGTCCTTCTGAATCTTCTGAAGTACCCTGGATATTAGTGGAAAGGGTAAAAAAGCATACATGAACATTCCTATCCAAGGAAAAGAAAAAGCATCAGTCTTCCAGGGTTTCTTTCATGGCGTCCCGAAGCAGATTTTTGCCAAATGATTACTTAGAGAGCAGGCAAAAAAGATCTATCTGAGGTATTCCATACACATTTTATCAAATCTTAGAAGACCCTCTAATTCTTGGTGAGGGCCTGTTTTAATAAACTTCTGGCCCTGTTTGGTCCAGTTTGGTTTTAGTTCTACCTTTTGTCCACTATTTATATTCGGATGCTTGAACGTGGCAATTGTTTGGATAACCTTTGAACAAGAAAGGACTTATTTATTCCAGAGCTGCATAGTGGGATTTACCATTCTTCACCAGTGTGTGTCAACTTACCAGCACCATCCTGAATTGGAGAACTAGGTGATGGGAAGGTACAGAGCTTTTGAAGTCTGGCTCCTGCAGGCTGTAATCCCCAATACATTTTAAGTCTGCAACAGTGTTTTTTACGATGAATACTAAGCGATACCTCTTTTGCAAAGTTAATTAAAAACTTGGGGAGCTGCACAACTATAACAGTCCTTTAAAAATGCATGTAACACAGGGTGACAGTTAATAATTTAAAAATATTAGCAACATACAGAATAAATAAGACTGGAAAGTAGATTTTACTAACACCAACTACATACTTTTAGCTGTAAGTTGAACCTGTAAACATACCGACAGCAATATAATATCAGATGAAGCAAGAGTACAGCTGTAATGAAGTTAAAGTTTAAAACAAAGAGCATATGGGAAAGAGTGAAACTGTAAGACATCTTGACAGCATTCTCTTAATTCAGCTAAAAAGACTTCATATAACAAAACAGACCTGCTTAGCAATGTGTTCTGCAGCTGATCAGGCTCTATGATTACTTTTGTTTTTGTTTGCGGGGAATGGGGGTGGGAGCCATCCAAACAATACATTACTGAGAAAATACTGTGAATATAATGGAGCACACCTGTTTAGTGCTGCATTCCCCCAGTTAATCAAGAAATACAAGAATTCTTACAATGTTTTTATGAGAGAGTAGGAAGTAACTACACAGGGCAACAGTGAGAAAATGCTGTTTGTATACTTAAGAATACCTCCTCAGCACTGTATTCCCAAGCTGTGCAAAGTTACAAGATAGCATGCTTCTCGTTTGAGAGGGCATTTAGACAGAACAATGACATAATGCTACTCATGTACTGAAGTAGATCTGACTAGCACTGTGCTCTCCAGCTGAATGGGGTCTACACCTATTTACACATTTTTGTACAGGGGTGTGGGGACAGCTGAGGAAAGCTCAACAGTAAACCACTGCATGGCCTCTTAAGTGACACATGGCTATTAGGGCCCTCATTCACCCAGACAGACTAGTAAGGCCATGAAACTTACAATTCCTGTCACCTGAAACCGAAAAAGCTTGAAAAGCTCACCCAGACTCTGCCATAACATGCCGTGAGGGAAAGGCTAGTTTGTTTTTGCTGTCTTGTATTTTTTATTGCTTTACTGCCTTCTTCTATTTTGTATATTGTGATTCATTTTCTTTACACTGTGTTTACTTGCATTTTATTTTTAGATGCATATTTAAACTACGAGAGACCATAGGTGCGTCTCTTCTGAGCCACACAGAAATTACGTTTTTCCCCACCCTCAGACCCTGGATTTATTGTGTTTTTTAAACTCAACTGTCTTCCTAGTTGCCTGACCCTTATGTTAATTGGACCACATATCTCCTTCCCTCTCCTCTTTCATTGACTATTGTATGCACAAAATGATCACTTTGTGAAATCACTCCCCTTCAACTATTTTAATTTTATTGGCCATCCCACTTTGTTCCATAGAACCACAATACATAGTGGTCACCAACTCCCAATCTAGCTTGCTCTTTTAAAATTAGTCTCTCCACTTAGACAGCTACAGCTTAAGTTACCCCCCATTCATATCAAAACTACGTATTGCACACTACAGCTCTTAGGATATTAAGCCGTTTTTCCATTTTACCTTTAAAATCTGCATAATCTACTCCAAAACCACCAATTACTGGAGAGCCCCCATTCTGCCTCTCAATAGTCATCATGGGATTAGTGCTTCTGTTTTACTCCTGGTGAGAGAAGGAGCACAGAAACATTATTTCATGGGGACTGCTGATCACTGGAAAGCCTAATAACTGCTTCAAAGGTGCCCGCTTGGAATTTATTTATGTATTTTTCTCCTGGTGAGAGAAGCAGCACAGTACATAAATTCCTGACGGTTTCTGGTTGGGAGGTGAGTGCGTGCTTGAACTTCCTGATTGGAACAGTTGCTATTCAAGACATCTTCCAGGAAAAGACTACAACAAGCCTTTACATCACCTGGGACAAGACTGTGGATCACCAGACAAGCTGTGGCCTGCTTCTCATTTTAGGATTGGTGCTCCTGTTTTCCTTCTGATGAAAGAAGAAGCAAAGGAGCACTGTATTCCAGCAGAGTGAGGCTGTGGTGAGACCAACACTAGTAGCAGTCGGGCAGTAGTCATTCAGGTGACTCCCCTCTTTTCCCCATTCCTGAAAAGCTAATTCTTTCTTTTCCGCAAGTACTGCCTGATTTGCTTCTAATTTCAGAATATCTGCCTAAATACTTCATCCATAAATCATCATGCTCTACTTATTAGTTTCCCCACAAGTGTTTGACAGTGCCCTGTATAGCCACAGACACCTTGAGCTGACATTTTTCCTGTAAAAAAAAAACACTGAAATTTTACCAATACCAATTTGCACACATGACAACTACTTTGCAGTGACAAGCACTGCTTCCAGAGTTGCAAACCAGATACTCCTGACATTACTTTATTTTCACTCCAGCTGTCTAATCAATAAAAAGGCTCTGTTGTCGTGGGTATGAACTTTCCCACTAGCTGCACTTGGTGGACCACACTGCTTTGCCAGGGATGGTCTACACCTCTCCCTTCTAGGTTTTCAAATATTATTTAAAACATTGTCCTCCCCCCACAGTGCCTTTTTTATTCAGGCAATGCCAAACTGAAAGTAGTTCTGGCATAGCAAATCAAAACCAAGAAAATCTAAAGGCGTTATTACTCAATGCTAGGAGTCTAACCAAAAAACGTTACTCCCTAGAAGCTCTCTTCACCCTAGAGAATGCTGACATCCGTGCTGTCACAGAGACATGGTTTAAAGCCATAGAGAGCACACTGACAGTACAAGGTTATAATGCCTTCCACACATTTAGACCAGCTACTATACAGACAGGGACTAAAGGCGGAAGTGTTATACCTCAAGGTTAGTCAAACAGGGCAATGCACTTGAGCATTTCCATGTTTAAATCACCATAGGCACAATCCAAACCACTTTACCCTTTTTTACCTCCAACCATACCCCTCTCTCCCCCTCAATCTTTCCTCAGAAAAAAACATCAAATATAATTCCACCTGCCATCACTAGGAGAACAGGTCCTTAATGCCCTCTCTAAGGTCAAGAACACTGCATCAACAGGCACAGAAAATATCCCAGGATGCCTTCCAAAATAGCATGAAACATGACCTATGAGGCCCTCTGGAATTGCTATTTAACTGTAGCCTCCAAACAAGCTTCAAGCCTCATGAATGGAGAACAGCAACAGTCATCCCTCTGTGCAAAGGTGGGCCATCTACAGACCCTGGAAACTACAGACCCATAAGGCTCACTAGTTTCCTATGCAAAACCATGGAAAGAATTATCATGGAAATGATCAGTTAATGACATAAGAAACCTCCAGACACTGGATCCAACCCAATGTGGTTTCATCAAAGGTAGGTCATGCCTACACAACCTGGTGGACTTCTTTGAGAAAGTCATCAAAGCAACAGATGAGGGCAAAATGGTTCACACTGCCTACCTTGACCTGGCAAAGGCATTTGAAACAATATCCTACTCAAGCATGGTTAAACTTAAGAGGTTAAGTACAAACTCTTATGTCACCCAGTGGATAGTCAGCAGGCTCAGACATAGGATCCATGAAGTTAGCACTGTGGAGCCCACCTCTACAAAGAGGCCAATCACAAGCAGAGCTCCTCAGGGATTGGTCCTAGGACCTCTCCTTTCTGGCATTTACTTCTCCGAAGTCAATGTCAGTGGCTCTGGCTGGCTAAAGTTTAAAGATGATTGCAAATTAGGAGTTGTCACTGAATCGCCCACTGACAAAAATGTTCTCCTGTAAGGGCTAAAACAGGCAAACAATTGGTGTTAGAGCCATGGGCTAAAACTAAATGCCAAAAAATGATTAACAGTATCCTTTGGGAAGTCATCCACCCCTGGTAACTATCATATTGACAACACACTCCTAAGAGTGGACCCAGTAGTCAGGGACCTGGGGGTACACCAGACAGTAATCTAGCCTTTGACCATCGTGTGTCTACAGCAGTGAGGAAATCATTCTATGGTGTGCACCTTATAAACAAAAGTATGGCATCTAGGTCCAACAAAGTCATTCTTCCACTGTATTTGGCATTCATCAGACCCATCACGGAGTACAAATCACCCTTTGGTATGTACCTAACCATGCATATCCAACAACTGAAATGTCCACAGAGGTTACTCACTAAAAGAATACAGGGTGTAAGTACCATGCTCTTTGCAGACTGCCTCAAGGTCCTACCCCTGCATTCTGTCTCTTTCAAGCTGTTGAGGGAAATCTACGCTTGGCATACAAGACATTGTCAGACTCCACTCTGATGGACCTTCTGCATATCTGTGAAACAAGCAACACCAGAATTACCCCTTCTAAAGACTTAAACCTTGCCTGTGATATAAACAGAAACTGCATAGACAGGTATGTATCCCAGAGACTACTCCTTCGCCGGAACAGGCTCACCCATCCATTTGAAGCAGAGCTCCTCCCTAACCCAATTCAAGTGTAACTTGGCAACTGGATGATGAACAGTAAATTCATCCTTGGTTTGGCACCTATGTCTCTAATGGATGCGGGGAGCCTGTAAATTGTTCATCTCCCAGGACCCTGCTTATAAACCTTTCACTTCCGAAAGCCCTGCTTACATATCAAGGGTACCAGAATTTGTCAGAGACTTGGGATGCGTGGCTAGGCTTAAAAAGGCCCGAGGTTGTTAGCCTAGTAACACCTATGAACCTATATAAATGTACACATATACAAACACTCATGATGGTGTCAAATATTCAGCAGCCCAATAACACTAAAATAATAGAGAGTGCAGTCACAGTGTATAAATTTGTTTATTGATTTAGAGTCCTGCGCTGCTCTATACCAGTACAAGGAAAGGCATACATCTTTATTCTGTAATGAAGATAACTTCAATGTCAAAAGAAGAAAAATGCAGAGTGAACTTGGGTGGAAGGGGGCACACCCTAAAGTGAATACCTAGTGCACACAGTTGCAAGGGACTGCATTAACAGGTTATCCATCCCGGATTTACATAACAGCTATGACATGCAATAAGGTGTCATCTTCAGAATTTCCAGTCCCACTGCCACAAGCAAAATGAAACAAGTTCAGTATTTGGAAGTGTGTTACGTGTGACAGAAAACGGGATATGACTTATGTCCAGTATATAACAACCAGTACTGTTACTAACCTGTGGAGAATTCCAGCTTTGTGAATGTAGCTCACTGCTGAAGCAATCTGATAAAGAAACCAAACCACCACCTGCAAATAAATAAATAAAATAAAAAGTTGCATTCAGCCATGTAAGAAAGCTTCCAACTTTTACAAGTATTCGCAACTCAAAAGAAAGGTGCATGTCCCTGTTAAATAGAAAATAATGGGTCAACTGAGAAGATATACACTATGTCTGAAACAGTACGGACAGCACTACACATCTAACATACATATAGATATAATTCGTACATAGATACAAGAAGTTTGCTTATTTACACTTCTATGACTATCCAGCTATCTTCACTGCTGCTCTAACGTTTAACACACAATTTATTCTACCACAAAGTTTCTTCAGTATTCTTGACAAGCATGAAACACTCTACTTCACCTTGCCACTGGAAAGGTGTCTACATCTTTTTGACAGGGCTGAAAGAAAAAAAAATGGACTGATAACACTATTCAAACCTAACTCCACAGCTAGGAACCTAAACACCAAAAACGCAAGTTAATTCCCTGACACCATCCAAACCTTTAAGACCTGCTCCCCAGAATTACAAAGGTGACAGCCAGCACAAATCCTATCACTGCTTTCTCTTGAGGTAAAAGGGAGGGGAGTAGTTACTTTATCTTCCCTGTCAACCCTGATGATAACAACACTTTACAAATTCATGCCTGCAAAGCAGAAGACAACTCGAAGTCCACTTGAACTTTTTCAAATCCCTAGGCTAACCTAACTAAACTAAAACTGTAGCTGCCAGACTTGCACAATAACAACACGCAGGTGAAAGCCATAACACCCTACTACATCATCATTCTGAGGCGATAGAAAAAATATATATACATATATATAGCACCATTATCAGCAGATCTGTAAGAAGGCAATATGCAGTAGGTAACTGTTGGGATTTCCTCTTTAATGTTCCCACTTAAGTCATGGGTGTTACTACAAACTCACACAGGGCTGTTTTTCAATACTCAGTCCCAATGGATGACATTTAAACGCTGCGATACAAGAATGAAGGAAAGCTTTCACTGCAGAAAAAAATTGGGAACTCTACCCATTTTTGATAGTCTGTTCCACATACTGTTCTTACATGAAAATAAAAGTTTTAAACCTATGATTTTGTACCTCAATTTGCAACAATAAACTTTTACTTCTGATGTTCAAATGCTCCCTAAAAGAATACTTTACAAAATCTTGGACCTGCTCCTGTGCCAATCATGGCTGAACTTACTGTACTTCATTCACCTCCTTCAACCTAAATCACTCTTCAAAACCCTCTCCTGCCTCTTACTCCACTCCTTTCTTTGTTTTTCCCACTACCTTACCTACTTCATCTCTGCAGACCTTTACTGTACCTCTTTCTCTTTCTTCCCTACTCACCCAAGGTACCTGAAGACACCCTACACTGCACTCTTATAATCCCCTTCTCTCCATCGTTCTTCCTTCTATAACCATAATATGAACACCATCTCTTATACTAAGACAGCACTCAATTTCCCCTTCACTGTCTCTAATTATGTAATCTCTAATATCTCTATAAATATTTTACTAGAATTGGCTCACGTCTCATTAACATAATTGTCATGGCATTTGTTACATAGATTAGTGGGTTTTTCCTCACATATTTTCTCCAACTCATGTTATTCTTTTTTATTGCACTCTGCTATGAAACATGTTCTATGTTTTTCTCATTACAACATTTTTTCACTCATGTTTTGTAGTGTAACATGACACTTTGTGATTTAAAATAACTGTACTTGATGTTTTGTGGAATAGCATATTTTTTGTAGTGTAACGTGATACTTTGTGATTTAAAATATCTGTACTTGATTTCTGAAAGATTGCGTTTGTGGAGTTTTTCTCCCCGGGCCTCCGCTGAAAATGGGCACTGGCCCAGTCGGGCCTTCCCGGTAAACAAATGTCAAACAAACAAATAAAATATTTACACATTAATATTAAATTTGTACTACAGTGTCACTGTGTATAGACCTGTAAACCTCTATTAAATCCCCTCTTTTTAATCTAGAATAAACCGAATACAGATTCAAGGATTCCAAACTGTTTTGAAATTGATTTTTATTAAAGATGTCTTCTCTGTAAAAGAACAAAGAATCCTTTTCAATTGTTATGTCCTAATCTGAGTATATACAAAAGATGGAACCATATTCTATAACAGGACAATCTAAGGCAGTACACAGTGAAAAATGTCTCTGCATTTCTACAGAAACAACATTCATGATTAATATTAGCAGTTGTATGGTATTTCTCTATGTATTTTGTGCATTAGCACAGACAGACAAATATTTGGGCACTAAGATTTCCAGGTCTTTGCTGGATAAATGACTTTACCATCTAATGCATACTGATATTCTAAATCTGAAATACCAAAATAAAAAAAAAAATCCTCATTTCTTAACATTACATTCCAGGATGTTAGTAAATGATCAAAGAGCCAACTTATCCAATCACAGTTGTAGCCTACTACGGTTATGAGATGTTCAACAATAGATGTGACTGCAAAGTATCGTTAGCAAATGTAGTGTAGACAGTTGCGCTTGAGAGAGGGATGGATAACATGAACAAGTTAAATAAATAGGGGCCCAGCATGGATCCCTGTGATACACCCCCAGAGATGCTTCTAGGGGCACACCAATTTCTACCTATACTTACTTAACCAGTTTATAACCCAATTTATTAAAAAAGGATTGATGTTACTTCATCTTATATTGTTAAAATCTACCACAAGTAGAACACCATGTAAATCTTTTGCTAGGTCTAAACAACTGAGCACAAGTCCACTGCTTCAGTTATACTAGAACTGTAAATTAGTAATATGTTAATGACCTATAGTGAACCTGTCCTGATTCAGACCACCATTTTCAAGTAAATTACAAAATTTTCAAACATTCTACTGTTAACACTAATTATACTTATTGACCTGTACAAACTAGGATCATTCTGATATCCACGCATAAAAACTGGAACTACAACTCTTCCATGCAATTAGCATATGCGCACTGCAGATATGATGTTGGGAAAAATAGCCATACCAGCCCCTTTTCTAATTTTTCATAAAAATGTTGTGAATCTAATCTGGTTCTGCACACAGTTGTGTTTACAGTGGTAATAACATCTTTTAGGTTCACAGGTTAAGTACTAGGCTAGCTCCCTTTGTGGACTATTTTATATCTAGCCAAGTTCCATTTTGAGGTCAATACCTTAACCATTATACCAAACACCAAATCCTAGAATCAAACCCTGTACTGTATGTCTGTGAGATAAACACATTAACCATTCAATTTCCAATAATAATACTCTTTTGTTAACCAGGTCGGCAAACTGGATGCACAACCCCTTTTTATTAGTGATCCAGGAGCAATGTCTGGTTAAGTGACTTGCTCATGGTCACACAGCCGTGAAATGACGGCTGAAAATCAAGCCCTTTACCACATGAACTGCAGCTCACAGCCTTTACTCTCTGCACCAACTGCCAGACATCGTTAGTAACCGCATAGTATCAACAGCCAGAAGTCCTCATCTGGTGGCATGGTAATAAGTATAATTCTGAAATACAAATGTAATGTACATACTGTAAAGCATTATATCTTCATGACTCACCTCCACCCATTTCAGCACTAGGACTAGTTATCCATATACGCCAATTACATGGCACCATCACAACTCTCCAAGTATCTAAAACTACTCACATGGTGTCCATAACACATCACATCTCCCCTTCTGTCCCCATACATATCCCTCCCTTGGAGACCACTGATGTCCTCAAGGCTGTTCCTACAGGTTTGTTCAAGGGAAAGGGAAATGTATGGAAGGAAGAAGCTGAATGGGTGGACATATATCACCAAGATCTAATGCTAAGATAAATACATAACCTTCATATCTTACATGATTCAACTTGTCCCTGTCAGCATTAGGAGTCTCCCTGTGGGTGGGATCAAAATAGAAACCAAGAAGAATGGTAACCTTGAAGGTAGACAGACCTTGAGATATAGCAACCAGCACATTGTCGCTTGAAAAAGTATGCATTACAACCAAAGTTTCAGTTGCATATACATGAGCCACTGAAGAAAGTTTGAGAAAGGATGGAGACATAGCTCTAGGTTTAGAAGAATGTGCCTTACTGTATTTACCTTAGCATACAAAGATTGAAAACCACCTGGACAGGGTGACCTTCAACATTTTCTGCCTCAATTTGGTATGAAAGAAAAACAACTGAATGTCTTTTGTAAGAATTTGTGTTCTAACAAAGTAGAAGTGAAGTTGATGGCGGCTGTCAGTATAATGCAGCAAGGACTCCCTGGTTTGATTACTGAGGGAAGAATACAGAAAGACTAACATAATGGTTAATATTAACTTCTGTTGCTACAAGCAGCATTGGATCTGCAAATGTCTACAAGAACACTATATCTTCACAGAATTTAATATACTGAGATTTAGAATACAGCTTGAATTTCAGAAATCCTAGAAGAAGTAACTCTCACCAGGATAAGGGTCATCCAGGATAAATACTTAAGATCCACTGTAGCAGGAGGCTCAAAGGGGATGCACAGTCAACTTTTCCAGAACAGAATTTACATCCCATGAGGGGAGATCTAGGCAAAATGTCCTTCTCAGAAACAATTTATATATTTTTAGTTATGCCAAAACAGAGGAATTCATACCATGACGAAAGTCAGAAATGGATGCACCGACTGTACAGGGAGCCTTAATCAAAAATATTAAGAACTGTAGAACTGCTGGAATGCGAGGTGTGAAAGAGTGTGTGTCTTGCTCAGCTGTCCAGAACAAAATTTAATCTATTTACTTTGATATATTTTCCTGGTGGGGGGCTCCTGGGAAGCTGTTCAGATCTAGATCAAAAGAGAAGGAAATGATAGTTCCCTGCGCATCATGAGAATGGGAGAAACCATGCAGTTACTCTGAAGATCTACAACAGGCTTGCCCGATGGATAAGATAGCAGATCTTCGTGGAATCTGAGAACAGGATTCTCAAAATAGGTATCTTCATTTCTATCTACATACTGCAACCATGACTTCCATTTAACTACATATGCTTTCTTCCTCTCAAGTTCACACTTCCTCCTCAGTTTCGGCTAAATCTGTCAATGCTTTTTTATTGGATCATTAATTGTAAGGGGGTTCTTTCTTTTAGCATTTCATTATCATCTTTTGCTAAAAATACTGGTTATGACTACTTAATTCTCAGTCATGTCCTGGGAAAAATAATGCCTCCATTACTTCTACATGAAATCAGAACAAATCATCTACTAGCTATTACAAGCCTACATACCCTTATATTCTTGAAACTTATCACATTTTCAAAATATATACACATTTAATCCCATTTAGTTTGAACAATTCTGACTTGCATCATAATATATTATTGCTAACTTACTCACTGTATATAAAATTTTAAATAAATGCTTCCATCCAAGTATCCCGAATCTTCATGATTTGGTCACATGCCTCACCATCTCTATTACCCCCTCCATCACTTCTCTGTTATACTTATTTTGAAGATCTTTTCCAGATAATATGGGCTTAATAAACAAGATGAAGGTTAAGTGACACCAATACTTTATATAAGACTAAGTTTTCCTTTCCTTCTCTGTTCCACAGTATCAACATGCGTAGTTCCAGGATGTTTTTCACTTGCCCCCTGCATCACTTTAATTTCTTCACCATACTCCCTACAATACTGTGACACCACCAGAATATTTCCTTTAATATCCATGTACCCTCATCTGTTCCCATTCTGTCACTTCATTATTTGTTTTTTGACATCTCCAAAACCAAAACACAATTTTCTTTAAAAAATCTTCATTGACCTCACTCCCCAACTGGAACTAACTCAACCCATCCTTGAAGTACCTCGTGACAAAATAAGTGTTAAATAATTTCAGTATCTCCCCCCACCCACCACCCTGCCCTGCCGCAATTCAAGTCTTTGCCAAATCATCAGTTTACATTCAGCCTGATAATTTACATCTTGCCATCTCATTACCACAGAAAGTTGGGAAGCCCTCAAATATTACTTCACATCAGGTACTCTTACACTTTTCCATTCCTTTGGCATTGTCATTCATTCCCATGCTCTCTTTGGTCTATTCCCTGCCCATGTGAACTTAATCACCTCCTGTTTCAGCTTAACAAAAACAAACAAAAAAACAACGTTCTTTTGGGAAGCCAAAACAATGCCTGTTCCACAAATAGCACCTGTGGGAGGACATAAGCTGGAAAATTTGATCCAAGTCCAATCCCAGCAACTTCCATCCCTCTGATTAAATTAATACTTTATCATAGGTATAATAAAAGGAGTCCATTATTGTCACTCTTAACCAAATCCCTAGATATCTTAAAACCTCCTGATGCCATAACTTGTATCCATCCATCAGCTCCTTATCAGGGTATCTATTTAATCAATCAGGCTTTCAATTTCTCTGGGTTCGCCTTATAACCAAAATATGTTAAGCCTTTCCAATAATTCTCATAACTGACGCATCTTGTTGAGGCTTTACCAACATAATGAATATATGATCAGCAAATAATTTTCCTTTACCTCCTTTTCCAGCCAAACCCTTCCACCATAGACTGCCTCACCATCTCAGCTTAAGGCTCTAAATACAATGCAAACAGAAGAGATGACAAAGGATAGCTCTGCCTGCTCCACCTCTGTAAAAGCAATTCTACAGATAATCATGCTCAGATCTTTACCCTAGCAGCCACCCCTGCATATATCTACTAAAAAAACAATATGAACTTTTCAGGGAAACTCCACCAGTGCACTGTTTTGAAAATATACAGCCATGACAATCTGTCAAAAGCCATTTCAGCGTCTACACCAAGTACCAATACTGGTAACCCTCATCTTCACATCCTGCATCATCATCACCACAATTGCAATATTCACAATAAAAAAATGAATAGAAAAACTGCAAAGGTAAGGCTCCAGTTCAGTAGTATATCCAGAATATCCAGATGTCTTCAAACTCCAAAGAATAAAGCCAAAGATCTAAATTCCACTGTAACACAGCTTTAATGGTACACAAGCGCTTTCGCAAAATTGCTTCTTCAGGTGTATAACATTCATCAAAAAGACACACCTTATATAGTCTTAATATCAGTCACATGACTCTAACATACAAATTTTTAAAAACATATACAACTTCTACAAAAATAAATACAAAAATGTATTTAAATTTGCATATTCATGCTTTCACTTAAAAATGGCTCGACAAATTATTAATACTTTCACTTAAAAACTACCTAAAAACATGTAGAATATATATTAAAATACAAGTGCATTTATCTATTTAAAGGCCTTTTCTTCAAAATAGGTCTCATGGGGACAGAATCATTTAACCATGCCCTGAATTAGCCCTTAGCCTAACAATCCAATTTGCTTCCTTCTCCTCAGTCCTAGCCTTGATATCACCCCCTCTTGTGCCAGTATATGTTCTTCCTAAAACAACAAATTTGAAAACATGTAGTTCATTGTTAACTGCTACGTGCTTAGCTAGTGCATTAAAATTGCTTTTTTTCTTTATGTGATACATATGCTCCCTAATTCTATCCTTCAAAGGGCGATCTGTCTTTCCTACGTAGAATTTATTGCATATCTGACACGTAGTTAAATAAACTACATGTGGGGTATCACATCTTGCACTGACTCTCAGTTCAAAAATCTCCCTATCAGGGTGTTTAAAATATGTTTCCTCAGCTATATGACTGCAAAAATGACACCTTCCACATGGTATCGTTCCCTTTTCCTTTGCCTTATTTCTTAATTCCCTGTCAATACATAATCTTCTCTTCAAGTACTTCTTATTTTTAAAGGAAAACAAAAGAAAATGATTCCTACTAACTCTTTAATTTGACTATCTGTACTTAATATATTCCAATGTTTGTTTATGATGTTAGTATGCCTCTTTACATCTCTAGAATAACTTAAGCACATTCTTGAGCTATTGTTACCTGAATTCTCCTTTTTACTTCCAAATTTCTTAGAGAAATATGGTTTAGCTTTCGTTTCCCTTGATCTTCCAACTTCTTCCATATTCTTCAGCACCACTCCTTTGTCATAACTTCTTTCTAATAATTCTTTCTTTGTCAACTCTATTTGTTTTACATAATCCTCTATCTTTACACTCAGTCTTGAGGCTCTTAAAAATTGATTCTGTGCTACATTTCTAAATACAAAATTGGGGTGTATACTATCTCTACTTAATAGTTTATTTGCCTTTCTGTACATCCTACATCATACATGAAAGCAAAGATGTTATTTTCAAGAACAACTGTCAATAACCTCTGCATTAACTCTATTTTCCTGCTTCCATATTCCCCACTCCCTTCTAATAAATATTTCACATTGCTAATACCAATTTCATTCATTGCTTTCAGAAAGAAAATCTATTGGCAGAAGAATGGGGTTGCGATGGGCACTCCTTGTGCTAATAGTTATGCCAACGCTGTCATGTCCAAATGGGAAATGGAATATATTATAGGAAGAAGATATGATAATATGATTATGTTATATAGGAGATTCATGGATAATCTCTTTCTTTTATGGAGAGGGACTGTACAACAGTTAAATGAATTTTTAAATTTTATTAATAATTCCACAGAGTTCCTTAAATTTACTATGGACTATTCCCAGTTAGGCATTAACTTTTTGGACGTGTTTGTAGAGAAGGACAGCATGGGTAAAATACGCACAAGGATATACAGAAAGGCCTGTCATGCAAATAAACTATTAAGTAGAGATAGTATGCACCCCAATTTTGTATTTAGAAATGTAGCACAGAATCAATTTATAAGAGCCTCAAGACTGAGTGTAAAGACAGAGGATTATGTAAAACAAATAGAGTTGACAAAGAAAAAATTATTACAAAGAGGTTATGACAAAGGAATGGTGCAGAAGAATATGGAAGAAGTTGGAAGATCAAGGGAAACTAAAGCTAGACCATATTTCTCTAAGAAATTTGGAAATAAAAAGGAGAATTCGGGTAACAATAGCTTAAGAATGTGCTTAAGTTATTCTAGAGATGTAAAGAGGTATACTAACATCATAAACAAACATTGGAATATATTAACTACAGATAGTCAAATTAAAGAGTTAGTAGGAATCATTTTCTTTTGTTTTCCTTTAAAAATAACAAGTACTTGAAGAGAAGATTATGTATTGACAGGGAATTAAGAAATAAGGCAAAGGAAAAGGGGAAGATACCATGTGGAAGGTGTCATTTTTGCAGTCATATAGCTGAGGAAACATATTTTAAACACCCTGATAGGGAGATTTTTGAACTGAGAGTCAGTGCAAGATGTGATACCCCACATGTAGTTTATTTAGCTACGTGTCAGATATGCAATAAATTCTACGTAGGAAAGACAGATCGCCCTTTGAAGGATAGACTTAGGGAGCATATGTATCACATAAAGAAAAAAAGCAATTTTAATGCACTAGGTAAGCACGTAGCAATTACCAATGAACTACATGTTTTCAAATTTGTTGTTTTGGGAAGAACATATACTGGCACGAGGGGGTGATATCAAGGCTAGGACTGAGGAGAAGGAAGCAAATTGGATTGTTAGGCTAAGAGCTAATTCAGGGCATGGTTTAAATGATTCTGTCCCCATGAGACCTATTTTGAAGAAAAGGCCTTTAAATAGATAAATGCACCTGTATTTTAATATGTATTCTACATGTTTTTTAGGTAGTTTTTAAGTGAAAGTATGAATAATTTGTCGAACCATTTTTAAGTGAAAGCATGAATATGCAAATTTAAATACATTTTTGTATTTATTTTTGTAGAAGTTGTATATGTTTTTAAAAATTTGTATGTTAGAGTCATGTGACTGATATTAAGACTATATAAGGTGTGTCTTTTTGATGAAAGTTATACACCAGAAAAAGCAATTTAGCGAAAGCGCTTGTGTACCATTAAAGCTGTGTTATAGTAGAATTTAGATCTTTGGCTTTATTCTTTGGAGTTTGAAGACATCTGGATATATTACTGAACTGGGGCCTTACCTTTGCAGTTTTTCTACTCATTTTTTATTGTGGATTCTTTGTGTGTTTCTGCAAAGGAGCCTGGTTTATACTGGGCTGTTTTCTTTACAATTGTAATATTGTCTGTTGTCACTGACCCCCTACCGACCTACACTGATCCCCATGAATCACATTTGATATTATACAAGCAGACGATTTGCCAATATTGCCATAAACAATTTGTAATTGTGGTTTTGAACCAATATTGGTTGATATGAAAGCAGAAATTAAGGATTTTTTTAGCAATGAATTTGTCTTACATAAATATTTTTATATATATTTTTACAATTTTATTTATCTTTTTACATGTATTTTAGTGGTTGAATGTTGTTTTGATTTGCTATACTGACAATGAATTACTCTGGTTGGGTCTAAGATTTTAAATGGTCGTGTGTTGTGTAATAAGATAAATACGCAATAGTGATTAAACATATATAAAGAATTGATTTGCTGGCAAGGTTTTTCAGCTCTGATTAAGTCCCTTATGAATTTTATTGGGAGAAAGTGCTCAAGTTGGTTCATTTTTTGCATTAAAATAGTATAATTTTACTTTGTCCAAATGGTCCAGATTTGCTTTACATCTTGTTTGTAGTAAAGTATGTGCTTTTTATTGTTTTAGAAATTAAGGGTCTTTCCCTTCCTTCTGCTTTGAACAACATTGTTGAGGTATAAGTACTCTCCACCATTTTATTAAACAATCTCTCCCACTATGCAATAATCATTTTCCTTCTAACTTCCATACTTACACTGCATCCCATCCATCCCTACAGATTTACTACGGACTATTCTGCTAACTCTTTGCTAATATCCTCCTTCATAACTGGTTTCACTAGGACCATCATATTTTGTTCTGGTAACTTAGGGAATTTAATCTCTGGTAAGCATTGAGTTATCAACTCTTCCCTGTTAACATCCTCAAGAGAACAGAGATGTTCATAATACCTAAATTCCTCCAAAATTCCCTTCTGTTTGGTTACCATTCTTCACGAGTCTCTAGTTCTCATCTTAAAGCCCCACTTTTCTACAATATGCTACCAAAACCCTCACTGAACCCAGGGGATTCCTAAAATAAATATTTCTAATATATGCTTTTGTGTTAAAAGCCTCTTGCAACTTCCTCTGAAAATTTGCTTAACCCTTGCTTCCCTTGGAGACCCTTTGTCTTCTCTACCATCTTGTTAAATCCTACCCTGGCTTTTGTTCTCTTCTTAGTAATGTATTAGAAACACTTCTCCTTTTACCGCCTCCATAAACCTATCTCATTCCACTCCTGTAGTCTCCTACATCTCCTGCATCTTATGATCTAATAATTCCTCCAACCATACTCTTTCCCTCAAATTTTTTCAACAAGTAACATGGAAACCTCTAATACCATCAACTTATCTTTCTCTCCTTCTTCTACCACTATCCTTAATGTGTATGAGTTCATGATCCAGAAGAAAAAAAGAAAAAAAATACTCCTGGACTGACCTTCACTTCACTTAGCTAGGTTTCATAGTCCATCCATACATAAGCCCTATCCAATCAGAGCAGTAAAGTTGGGCAAGTCCTCAGGGATTCTATGATTATCTGCCCAGGGAGGACTGCAGAATCAACGCCTGTTCTGGAAATCGCACTGTCAACATTGATTTCTATCAGAATGCTATACACATGGGGAACTGCTGTTTTTTTTTTTTTTTTCTTGAACCAGGAGTTCATAGCACGCTGGTTATAAGGAAAGATTCTCTGAGTTAAGGAGACCTTTTCTCCAACAGCTGCTTGTTTTTCTGCAGCTTTTCCTTTATCTGTGACCCAAACAAGGATGAGCCATTATGTTAGTCATGTAATCTATCTTTGAGCTTTTCTCCTTGGACCTCCACTGAAAAAGGGCTACTTAGCTCAGACGGACATTCCTGGTCATCAAATGTAAAATAAATAAATAATAAATAAGAGGTGCTGGTGAACCATGCCCTGAAATGTCACAACAAAACTACAGTTTCTGATTCAAAAGTGCTGACAGATGACTACATCAGAACCAGCTACACACACTGCTCCATCAACTACAAGATGTGACAGTCTAACATAGAGATTCAAAACATTACCTAATGCTGCTACCTGGGAAATTAGCTTTTGTTGTCAGTTCCCATGGGGCAACACCTTCAGTCTCTCGAGTTTTCTCAGCCACATCACAATCAAAATGGGTCATGTGCATCAAGGTAGTTAACAGCAGTTGTAGAAAAGGTAGCCAAACATGTGCCAAAGCTTTCTCAAGCACTCCAACATCAAAGAGTCCTTGTCAGGAAGACTGTACTGCTGGGATGTCTTCTGCAGAATCTTTAAGAGTGGCAGCCACTACAATGGAGTCTATTAAATGGGCTTTTCTCCAACACTGATGGTATTTGTGAGGCCAGATGATGTTGCCTAGCAAAGTATCCTTGGAAAAGGTAAAAACAAATTGGATTCCTGCAAAGCCATCTGCATTACAAGAGAAAGTATGCTATCTGCTGGCAGGGTTATACAGGGGAAGCTTCCTTTCTAGGTTAGTGCCTGTGGTGTCTAGGTGCTTTCTTTTACACATCCCCCTCCTAGGAATATTCAACGAAGACTCTTCCAAGTATGAAGTGGAATCTGGACAGGATACTACAGTCCTAAACTTGCAACAGCTTTCTGCTTCTCTGCCTCTCTGGGGATGACAGGAATACGACGACATAATGAAAGGCACCCTGGAGTAAAGTCAATGACTGTGCTAAGTCTAAAGTGATCTCAGCCAACTCTCACGGTTACCTATGTATTATATCCTCTCTCTGGGTTGCCAATTCTGAAATACTTGGTACAAGAAAAATATCCCATCTCATTCAGACCTCAACAATGAGACTGTTATCAGCAATGAGGCACTGAATACCAATGCTGTCAGCACAAAGGCCTCAAGGGCAAAGGGGTTAAAATTGCAACCTGCCCACTAGTACTGACAGCTTGAGCCCTAGTAAACTTTGGCACCAAAAGACTTTGTGCCTATGTCCCTCATGGACAGGGGAAATCTGTAAGACACTCAAGGCACAAGCACAAACCCATGCCATCTTCTTGCCTCTAGGGGCCATACATGGGTCAAATTGGGCTATATTGGCTAGGCTTGTAAAGGTTACTAAGCTGTTAGCCTTGTGATCTCCTATGAACTTATGAACTTAGTACAAAGGTCACCAGTAAATTACTGGCACAGAAAAAGTTATTTGTCTCTGAAGTACCAGGTGCCAGGATAAGGGCCAGTTAAGGCATAACAGAAGCAGAAGAGAGGTGGAGTCTTCTGCCTCCACATCCAGGGTGACAACATAGGTTCATAGGTACGTACTAGGTTATCGACCCTAGGGCCTATATAAGCCTAGCCAAAAAGGTACCCTGGCTTTCGCCACCCAAGAAAATTATTTTCCTGTGCACCTGTCGAGCAGAGCCACAGAGGTGATCCCCGGGGTGAATTTCCTATTTCCCATCCAATCATCAAGATTTTTCTTGAAGAGTGCTAATGAGGAGCTTTGTTTGATATAGATAGGTTGTTTGTTCCAGAGTATGGGAAGTCTCTGGTACAGGAATCTATCCTTCCAGCATGTTCTGATTATTGTGCTGACAAGGTTTAGGTCCCTAGTGTGTGTAGCTCAGAGGGATTGGGATTTCTTTAAGTGGAGCATGCCCAACAGCTCTGGGTTTGACATAGCTTTGTATGTTAGGCAGAGATCGCCTCTGAGTAGGCAATATGCGACAGAGTAAAGCTGGAGTTTTTTTTAGATGGTATGCATAGGGCATCTGTTTGAGGCCAGTAATCCTCTTTGTGAGGTATTTCTGCGGCCTTTCCAGTTGTTGTAGATGTCTTGTGAGGTACATACCAAAAGGGGTGTTGTACTCTATAATGGGTCTAATGAGTGACGAGTAGAGGGGAACAATGACCTCTTTTTTCCTGGAACAGAAGAGAGGATATCCTCATCATCTTTTCCCAATGAAAAAGGAGAGAGAGAGAATTTGTGGAAAGACCTGGAAGAGTTAACAGACATGGAATAAGACTATAAACATTCTGTTGTCTTTCTCAAACAGAAACTGCTCCATCACTTCCTGGTGGTAAAATCTGGAATGATAAGCCGCCAACTGTAGCACCCAGAAGAAGCAGACTGTTCCCGGTAAGCTCCTTTGGAAGAGTCCTTACAAGGGGAACTTCCAAATGAGTCACTATTGGTGCCAAAGGGAAGATTTACTTGAATCGTTCACCTTCCCACCACCTTCATGATTTCTTTTTTTGGGGGATGATGAAGGACTAGAAAGTACCAGAACAAGTTATTCCCATGCCTCAAACGTCTCTAAAAGATCCAGGAAAAAAATCATCAAGTAACAGCAAAAATAATTTACTGCATAGTTCAGTACTTTCATCAGATGAATACAGGATTTCATCAAATAAAAGGATTCTGAAGGAAGTCCTTTATTCTACAAATTAAAGTGCTTTCTTCATAACACATAAGTAGTGGCTTTGACTTGGTTGGCCAGAACAGTACAGTTATGGAAAATATTACCATAACAGTAGATGTCCTTCTCTTCAATGTTACAGTAGTCCTTACAAAAGGAAATCCCCTGTCAAGTGCAGCCAGACATCCAGCCAGTATACCAAAGCCTTAGATTATAATAGGGATGTCGTAAGTCACACACAGGCTCCCCACGCATGTCCTAGGGCACAAAGGAGACAGACAGATGTACCATCCTCAGAAATGAAAAGCCCCAGGAGGAACAACAGTCCAAGGAGAAAGAAGTAATATGTGCATGCAGAAGGAGAAAGAAACAGGGGGAGGAGGGAGTGAATACTGCAACAGTAAAGAGAAGGACATCTATTGTTATGGTAAGATTTTACACAACTGTACTATGTCCTTCCATATCACTGTTGCAGTATTCCTTACAACTGGGAGAGTATAAAAGCTCAAAAAGAAAGTTGGGAGGAGGAAGGACCAGTAGAGTACTCAGGAAAGCCATGCAGGATAGCCTGGCAAATTTGGCTCTAGCCCTTGAAACAACATCCAACTTATAGTGCTTGGTAAAAGTATGCATATAAGTCCAAGTACCTGCCTCAAAAATGGAGCTAGTGTCCACACCTTTGAAAAAGGCAGCAGAAGAAGCCACATCCCTGGTAGACTAAGCCCCAACACAGGAAGGAAGGCTCTTTCCATGAAAGAAGCAACAAAAGGAAATGGCCTTTGATATCCAAGAGGAAATAGTTTGCTTAGACAAAGCCAAACCTAAAGACCTAGGATGAAAGGAAACAAAAAGCTGCTCAGATTTATGAATAGCTTTAGATTTAGACAAATAATATCTAAGTTGCCTATGCAAGTCCAAGGGGTGAAGAATCTTCTCACTAGCAGACTGCGGAGAAGGGAAAAAAGTGGACAAATGAACAGACTGATTAAGCAAACTCATTAACTACTTTGGGCATAAAAGAAGAATTAGTATGAAGAGGCATCCTGACCTTATGAAAAACTAAAAAAGGAGGAACTGTAAGGGCTTGCAGCTGAGACATCCACCTGGCTGAGGTAAGGGACAAACGAACAACAGTCTTCCAAGAACAATCCTATAAGAAAGCAGAAGCTGCAGGCTCAAAAGGAGTCTCGGTCAATTTTTCTAAAACAAAATTAAAGTCCCAGGAAGGAAGAATAGTTTTCCTGGGAGGCCTAATATGACAGACGCCTTTAAGAAATTGTTTTGACCTCAAATCTAGGAGCCAAAGGGGTAGTCAAAGGCAGATGAGCAAAAATAGCTGAAAGGTGGGCCTTAACAGAAGAGTATGCCAACCACACAAAAAAGAGAGAATCAAAGGAACTTCCACAGAAAGTGGATCTAGGTTACAAGAAAGACAAACAGAACCTTTCTTCCATTTAGATAAATAAGATTTCCTAGTACTGGGTTTCCTGGCCTCCTGCACAACCCAATGCACATCCTCAGAAAAAAAGGTGCTTGAAAGGGATCAAAATCCTATCACCCACAATGTCAGTTGAAGAGTGAACAGGTGGTGAACAGATGAGACACCTCTCCCTGTCTTATGTGAGTAGGCCACCCTTTGAGGTAACTTGTTTTTTTTTTTTCAAAAACATTTTTATTTTGTTTTCATTATAAACATACACAAATGCACATATAACAAATACAATAAAATTATTTACAATATTTACAGTCAACCGTGATAAACAGTCATTTTATCCATAAGAAGTTATCAGTATTTTTCCAGATTTTGCCATGCTATTTTTTATGAGTAATGTTATGAATTCTATAACAAATGGTTTGCAGTTCTTTCTTACAGACAACTTTTACTAAATTAATAAAATCTTTAAACATCAAATCTTGTTTACTTTTCCAGTTCAAAGTAATAACTTTTCTGGCAATTACACGAAAGAGTAACTGAATCTGAGATTTAGGTATTACATTAGGTATAGGAACATTAAATAAGATTAGTGAGTTAGAAATATGACAGTTATCAGTCCATAAAGCATTTACAAAATATCTGAAGTATTTCCAGTATTGAACAACATTTCTACATTCAATGAACATGTGAACCCAGTTGGGCTCTAGTAAGTCATCACATTTGCAACATTTACTTTCACTGTTTTTGAGTATAAGATTTATTTTATGTGGAGTATAGAAACTCCTATTCATAAATTTCCATGTATACAGTCTCCAATATAATAAAGAAGAGGTACCATACGTAGAATTTAATAACAATTTTTTGGATTCATCAGATATTTGTTCTCCATTAATCGTTACATAGTAATTCCAAAAATCTGAGTCAAACTTTAGAGTGTCTTCTCTTAGTATCTTACAGATAGGTAAGATATTTAGTTTTTGATTATCTGTCTTTTCAAAACACTTCATAAAAAAGCTGAATCAAACTAGGTATAGATTCAGTCTCTGGGTTGATTGATACTCTCATTTTGTTTTCTATAAACTGCCATAATGAGTGTATAAACAACCAACTGACTTGACTATTATCAAAACTACATAAAAGAGAGTTTAGTGGTTTAATACTCTTATTTTCAATAAACTGATGCCAGAATATCAAGTTATTTTCCTTTAATTATTGCATCGCATTAATGCTGAAAGAATCTAGGCAATCAGGGGAATATGCTACAGGGAATATAAGAAATAAAAGTTGTTTATTGTTGTAATTAAAATCAATTATATTTTTAAAGTTATTAATAAATATTTGATCAATGCCATAAGAAAAATGATAAAATGTCTTATTAAATAAACAAAATTCATGTAAAAGCCAATGAACTCTACTTATTCCATATTGTTCCTTAAACTGATTTTCTATAGTTCTGACATCAATCTTATGCATTGTTTTCCAGCCAGATATATAAGTAAGTGTGATCCAATGTAATATTACATTAATTATAACTGATTTGGAATAAAGATCTAAGCTAGGGAATGCTATCCAATTACTGTTCCAAGCTCTAATTTGCCATTTACAAGCAATCTTAGGTTTTAAGGGGAACCATAACAATTTTAGCAGCATGGAATCTAATTTTTTACATTTTTGAGAGGGGGCAGTATCAATGACTGTATATAAATCAAAATTTTAGGTAAAATTATCATTTTAATTAAAGACAGCCTAGCCTCCAATGTGAAGAACATTTTATTTCATCTTTTGATTAGTTCACTAATGGTGGTTATTAAATTATTGTAGTTACATTTAACAGACTCTTACCATGTATTCTTTATACTGATACCCAAATATTCTAATACATCATTCTCCCAATTAAACAGGCTATTCTGTCTTAGGTTTTTGTTGATCTTTTTGTTAATTAGTAATCTTTTGGATTTATTATGATTAAATTTAAGCCCTGAAATTCTTTCAAACTTGCTTAAGGTATTTATAACATCATGCAAAGAACCATCAATATCACCCAATGTTAACAACATATCATCAGCAAATAATTGTATCTTAGGACAACAGTCCTTATTAATTTGAAAGCCTTTTATATTTTGCTTGTTTCTGATATATGTAGCAAAAGGTTCCATTGAAAGAGCAAACAATAATGGTGACAAAGGACAACTTTGTCTAGTTCCCTTGAGGATTTCTAGTGGTGAGTATAGACATTATCCGATTTTCACATAAGCTTGTGCCCCACTATAAATTTTAATTAATAAGTTGATAAAATCTGAGGAGAATTCAAAACCAATCAGAATTCTTTGTAGATAAGACCAACTAACAGAATCAAAAGCCTTTTCTATGTCCAGGCTGATAATAGTTAGCTGTTTTTTGTATTTGCATGCTACGTCTATTAATGAGAGTAATTTAATAATGTTATCTTGCACTTTTCTATATAGAATGAACCCTGTCGGGTGATTATGTATTAGATTAGGTAATATTTTCTTTATCCTATTACCTAATATTGTCATGAAAATGTTATAATCAGTGTTTAGTAACGAAATTGGCCTATATGAATCACAAAATTTGGGGTACTTGCCATGTTTTAATACGGGGGAAATAATTGAGTATTTCCGCGATGGGGGTATTATACATTTTTGCTTAACCATAGTAAAGGCACTCATCAATTTATTATATATTCAGGAAAAATCTTATGTTGTTCAGGAATTATTCCATCCAGTCCTGGAACTTAACTATCTTTTAAATTTTGTATTTGCTCTTTCACTTCTGTTAGTGTTATTTGTTCATTTAATATGTTATTTTGTTGCACTGACACCTTAGTAGTTACATTTTCTTGAATAAAAGCATTTATTGCATTATCTGTCTCCAAAAGTGGTGTGTTATTATTTATATCTTCATAGTTTTTGAACACTTCTAATATGCCCATTAAGTTAGCTGTACTCTTAATTAAACCATCACTTTTACATGTAATCTCATTAATACGATTTTGATTGTTTAATTTTTGGATCTTACCGCTATTTTTATGTAGATATTTGGGATTTACAGCACAAGTCTGTAATTTCAATTTCTCCTGGTTTATGGCTACCTTATGGATTCAGAACTTCTAAGTATTTTTGATTTAATTTAGTAATTTTGTTATGTGCTACTTTATTAGGTTTTGCATCCACTTTTATATTGTCTATTTTTTGTGCAAGTCTAAAAGTCCTTTGTCCCACACTCTCCTTTTTTTAAGGTACCAAGATTTTATTCTACCATATATATAAACTTTAAAGGTGTCCCATAGTATAGTCATAAGCATGTCTATTTCTTTCATTATCCATTCCTTAAAGTCTTTTAACTTGGTTATGTAAGCAGGAATTATCTGTAGAAATCTTAAATCATCTGTATGCATAGTTAATGCAAAGTTTATAGCATTATTATTTATTTTTATTTATTTATTTGCAGTTGATTTGCCAGGATAGTCCATTGGGCCAAATGAACCTGTTTTCAATGGAGTCCTGGGGAGAAAAGCTCCAAAACTAAGTAGGTTACAGTAGGTTATTCATAATAGATGTACAAATTATACCATTATACAGAAGTTAAACATACAAGAAAAAACAATTTGCAAATAATACAGCAAAAACTAGAATGAATACAGTCTAGTGATGAAATTAATAGGTAATACAGACTAAAGGGAAATTTAGCACAAAAGTACTGAAAAATAATAACATACTTGGAAGCATTTCATGACAATACTGAGAAATAATAACATATTAGGAAGCAATGCACAAAAATACTGAGAAGTAATAACGTATTAGGAAGCAATACTTAGGAAGTGTGGCCTAGTGTATTTTTTCCAATTATTGTAGGAATAATAATATGTATGAGTTAGGGTGAATAATAAGGAAATTTGCAGGAGGAAACAGTGGAAGAAGGAAGATGGAGTTTGCAAGTGTTAGTTATGTGGGGTGGGAGCAAGAGCATTCCCACTGGGATACTAGATGTGAGTGAAGAGATCTTTTAAATATAAAATGGTTGGGGGTGGTGCGAATGGAAGGTGGTAGGGAGTTCCAAAGGCGTGCAAGGCCATAAGACAGAAGATTTTTGCCTGAGGGATGAGTTGGTTTATATACTTCTAATAGATTTTGATTGTTGGACCTTAATACTCTATCAGGGAGGGACAGAGGGCTAGGTGATTCCTTTTCATCCATTGCTCAGTGGTTGTAAAAGCATCTTCAATCTTCATTATGGTCTGAAAGTGGACAAGCCATTATTCATACGTCACTTATTTTAGAGTATACATTATTTGATACAAAGACCTTATCAATGTTTGTTTATGTACTAAACCAATATGAACAGTGAGTATAGAATAAGGAATAAAGTTCGCTTAGACCATGTATATCTTTAAGGTTCATCTAGTTTGTAAAGTCATTTAACTTCTTGACTGGGGATGTTAGTTTTATTTCACCATTTTTAGAAGTATCATTGCTTGATAATAGGCAGTTAAAAATCACCTGTTGCTATAATTTCCCCTTTTGCATTTAAAGTAAAGTAATCAGGTCCAGACATTTGTCAACATATTTAGTACTCAGTCCTGGTATCCAGTATGCATTAATCAAAGTATAATACTTCCTACTGATTTCCAAAATAACCATGCTTAGCATCCCATCTTTATCTGAAATTGTATCTATGATTCCTGGCATAGTCTAAGTATTTTTCCATAGAATAAGAGTGCCCCTTCTCTTAGTCTTAAAACATGAAATCAGCCAGAATAGTGTAACCATTAAATATTTTTGTAGATTTTTTTAACAGATGGGTTTCCTGTAAAAAGATGATCTGGGCTTTATGCATTCTGATATATTTAAGCAAACCAGCTCTTTTGACATTATTGTTCAAACTATTAATATTTAATGATTAACATTTATAAGTCATTGACTATAATGTGCATGCTATTACTAATTGAAAGACCTTTCTTCCGTGTTGACTTGAAATCTACTGAAAACATACTTATGGATCCATAACGTGTATTAAGCACTATGTTCAAAAACCCAAAACTATTTAGAAACATACATGAAACAAAGTTTCTGGTTTAGTTAAAAACTTCTTTGATAAAGTCAACGGCAGCCAGAAGTAGACAAACGAAAACAGTTTATTGAAGAAAATTACTCATCCAACCCTCAGATTAAGCGCTTTCGTCTCCAACACGGAGACTTCATCAGAATCTAAGGTAGCACAACACCACATCCCTTATATACTAAATACATCCAATTAGCTGACATTTAATTAGATAATAAGTAAATAAGTTAATGAATCAATAACCTCATTTTGTCTTAAAAGACCATGCCACAAAAAATGCATGCTGACAAATCCATATATATATATATATATATATATATATATATATATTTTTTTTTTTTTTACATATATTTAGGTTTGACATATTGCTTTACATGCATATGTTTTTAAACAATATTTTTAAACAATATCCTTAAACAGTACAATTGGTACAACAGTATGGCATATGCTTTTTATGATTCTTTCTATTTATCATGATTTTATTCCTACTTACTATGTATTTCTCAAGGTTGTTATTCATACAGGTTTTCAAATGCTTTTACAATGTCTCCAGGATTTGTCAGCATGCATTTTTTGTGGCATTGTCTTTTAAGACAAAATGAGGTTATTGATTCATTAACTTATTTACTTATTATCTAATTAAATGTCAGCTAATTGGATGTATTTAGTATATAAGGGATGTGGTGTTGTGCTACCTTAGATTCTGATGAAGTCTCCGTGTTGGAGACGAAAGCGCTTAAACTGAGGGTTGGATGAGCAATTTTCTTCAATAAACTGTTTTTGTTTGTCTACTTCTGGCTGCCGTTGACTTTATCAAAGAAGACGTCCTTCATTGTGTTCGGGATCGCTTGTTGCTGTGTGTATTTGTGTGCAAACTTTGGTTACCAGTTTTCGTTTCGTACTGTTTGCGAACCCGTATACAAGGAGTCTCTATTATGGATAGTAGCAGCCTTTTGTCGGAACTTATCAGGGTTATTCAAACCCATTCTCAGACTGACACTGGAGTTCCTGGGTCTGGCAATAGCATTCCTTGCACACAGAGTAGTCCAACGAGGGCTGGCGCGAGTAGGATGACGTCAGACACAGAAAATGAGCGACGAGAAATGAGTCATATACACGAATTTGGCCAGAGGGCTTCCAGGGGCGTTCTGTCTTACAAAAACACCGTTGATCATGTTTTCGAGGGGCAGGAGATACCGGAGAAGTATAGGAGCCTGGATTTTCAGACATGGATTAATAGATCATTTAAAGTCAATAATAGGGAGAAGGACAAAGAAAAACTAAGTGGTACTACATACAAGGATTCATGTAAGACTTTTAAAACTTTGTTAACCAAGTATAAATCATTGGTTATTGAAAACTGGTACTTAGAAAAATGTTTGGAAGAGAAAATTATTCCTAAAGGACTAAGACTTAACAAATTTCCTAATTGTGCTAGAGAAGACAAGGATTTTTTTTAAACTATTTGTGAAATTTTAAACAACTGTGGGCTGGCAATATTAAAAGAAATGATTAAACTAAATACTAAAAATATGGAGACACTTAAAAAAGATATAGATGTATTGTATGATTGCATCAGTACTGATTTGTTATTTCAAGTAGATGAACATAAGAATGTGTATTTGAGAATATTATGTGATGTAGATAATATGACCAATAGCAAAATTAACAGGAAGATGTCAAAACTGGAAAGGGATATGGCTGTGTATGAGAAAGGTATAGCATACTATGTCGAGTCTAAAAACAATACATATCATAATTATAGAAGTTATACCAATAAAAATACCAATTGGAGGGGAAATGGGAGGTACAATAATAGGAATTTTACACATTTTAATCAATTTGGAGAAAATAGAAGGGGTGGACGACAGCATGACTATTTTGATAGGGAACAACCTTATTATGCACACCACGAATATGACAACAATGAAGGAGAACAGCATTTTACTAGTCGTGGGGAAAGCGCTAACACTGTTAGGGAAGAGATCCCTTTAGACCTGGAGGAACCCAGGAGGTCAGAGCGGTTACGGAACCGAATGCAGCAACCCACATATTGCACAGGTGATGGAGAACAACAACATTCAAAATATGGGGAGATTACACAGATAACACATGAGAATTCAGTGCTCTATACCAGTTTTGGTGATATTGGAATTGTAGTTCCAATAGATGAACATAGGCACAATACTGTTTGTACTAGTAGGAATTGCAATATATTCAATTATACCGACAAGCAGGTCACTGAAGATTATTTTAACCTATTTATTAAAGGATTTACCTTTGTACCTACCAACATTCCTAGAATAGAAAATGTCTTATTGGATATAAAACTTTTCACGAGAAAATTAAATTTTCTTCACATGTTCAAAGACAGGAATACTACTAGAAAGGAAAACATACTTAAGAGAGCTAGTACATTTAATCCCCCTATACATTACGAAATTATGAATTTTGAGAGAAGCGTAACTAAGAGGATACGTATGGCGAATATGTACAATACCAAACCAGTTAGGAATCTGACTGACGTTGAAACAAAATTATTGAAAGAGTTGAGTGAGGATGACAAAATAAGAGTTATAAAACCTGACAAAGGTGGGGGTGTGGTATTCATGGACAAATGGGACTATACGACTAGGATGAAGGATATTCTACACAATGATAAACAATATAGTAGTGTCTCTAGAAATGAAATCAATACATCATACAGACAGACTGATTTAGTATTGGAAGACAACCTACTACAGGGTTTGATTGATATGGATCTTTACAACTTCCTTTAAGTCCCAAAACCAGTTATTCCAGCTATCTTTGGTATACCGAAAATTCATAAATCAGTTTATGACTCACCTATGAGACCTATTGTCTCATCTCAGGGTTCTAAGACGCAACCATTGGCTATATATGTTGATTCAAAATTAAAGCAGTTTTACAAGAAACATGATCATATATTAATAGACTCCTGGGATTTTTTGAAGAAAATGGGAGAATGTTCATATACCAACGATAGTATTCTCATCACTATAGATGTAAGAGATTTGTTTTCCGTCATACCATCAGACATAGGAATGACAAGGTTTGAAGAGATTCTAACTGAAACCGAGTTAGTAACTAATGATGAATTTAGGTTAGTACTAGAAAACATGGAGTTAGTCCTGAAATACAATTATGTGTATTTCCAAGGCGAATATTATCATCAAAAAGAAGGGGTGGCAATGGGTTCTGCGTGTGCCCCTATTTATGCTAATATAATCATGTTATATTGGGAAAGGAAGTTTATATTTCTGTCTGACTATTATAGGCACATTAGTAAGTATTATAGATTTTTAGATGATATTTTTGTTGTTTGGAAAGGGCCTACTGAAAGGATAGATGAATTTACTGTTTATATTAATCATACTACGACATTTTTAGAATTTACACATGATATTGGAACAGATTCTATTCATTTTTTGGATGTGAGGTTAGAGAAGGATTATGTTAATAAGTGTTATAAATCTAATATATATAGAAAGGAACATTTTTCCAACGCTTATCTACATTTTGATAGTGACCACCCTTGCGTATTAAAAAAGAATATTATAAAGGGACAAATGATTAGGATGGCGAGGATGATTTCAGATGACGTTGAATTTATGGGAGAGCTTGAATTTGTGGGTAAAATGTTCCTGGAGAGAGGATACCCGATAGATTTGATTAATGATGTAAAACATCAGGTCCTAAAGGGTAGAAGTGATAAAAAATATACTCCTTTATTAGTTAAGAGCAGCGATTTCTGCAGAGACAACAACGTAGTGAATGGGGGTGTTCAGGAATTGGGAAGTGATAGTAACCACCACAATAAAAACCATGGAAAAAGTATTCCCTATTTAACCCTTACGTACTATCCAGGGATAGGTCAACTTAGGAAATGTATAAATGAGACATGGGATATGTTTAGAGAAATGGCTACTAAAACTGATGTATTCAAAAATGATATAAGTTATAGTTACAGGAGGAACAGAAATATTAAGAACATCTTAGAAAAACAAGGTAACAGTATACAAGGGGCAAATAAGAAATGTGGGACATTTAAATGTGGTAGATGCGCACAATGTGCGTTTATAGCAGGACAAAAGGAGATTAGAACACCTAGTCTTAGAACAACTCTGGTTGCCAAAACTTATAGTAGCTGTTATACAAAAGGGGTGGTATACCTTGTTTTTTGCAAAATCTGTTGGAGCTACTATGTTGGGAAAACTGAACGACACTTACGATCCAGAATCTATGAACACATGAGAGACATAAGCAAACAAAATGTAAATAATGCTATGTACAGACATGTACTGATCTGCCCAAAAGCAGATTTTAAATTCTGGGTAATAGAGGAAGTGAAATGTTTTGAGAGAGGTGGTGATTGGGAAACCCAACTGGAGTTAAAAGAAATGATGTGGCAGCTTAGATTGGACTCTTGTTGTGGCAAGGGCCTTAACGACCACATCTCTATTACCCCAGCATTGAAAATGCTCGCAGGTGATCCTAAGAAACATAAGAATAAATAATAAAAATAAAATAAAAATATGAATATTACTATACATATTTATTTAAATGAACATTATTAGAGAACAATAATCACTATAGATGTTGTTTTTCTCAAGTTTTGTTAGGTTTTTTACATTTCTTATTTCCCATAAAAACTGAATAGATGTATATATTTTTAGTTGCGACTAGCAATACACATATTGTTGGTAATAGTTCAACCTTTTTATTCAACTGTGCTTTATTTTATTGGAAACAATTTTAGTGGGATTGATTTTCATATATTTAAATACACGTATATAGTCATTGGTCTTTCATTTTTTAAGTTACAACATTTGAAAAAGTACTATATGTTTCATATTTTATATATATATATATATATATATATATATATATATATATATATATATATATTTGATATGTTTATGAAATTATATATTTATATATTTATACATTTATACACTTTTATATATTTTTATGTACCTGAATTTATATTTATGCATTTTACTTTTTTTATATATTTATATTCATATATATATATATATATATTTTACATATATTTAGGTTTGACATATTGCTTTACATGCATATGTTTTTAAACAATATTTTTAAACAATATCCTTAAACAGTACAATTGGTACAACAGTATGGCATATGCTTTTTATGATTCTTTCTATTTATCATGATTTTATTCCTACTTACTATGTATTTCTCAAGGTTGTTAATCATACAAGTTTTCAAATGCTTCTACAATGTCTCCAGGATTTGTCAGCATGCATTTTTTGTGGCATGGTCTTTTAAGACAAAATGAGGTTATTGATTCATTAATTTATTTACTTATTATCTAATTAAATGTCAGCTAATTGGATGTATTTAGTATATAAGGGATGTGGTGTTGTGCTACCTTAGATTCTGACGAAGTCTCCGTGTTGGAGACGAAAGCGCTTAATCTGAGGGTTGGATGAGTAATTTTCTTCAATAAACTGTTTTCGTTTGTCTACTTCTGGCTGCCATTGACTTTATCAAAGAAGACGTCCTTCATTGTGTTCGGGATCGCTTGTTGCTGTGTGTATTTGTGTGCAAACTTTGGTTACCAGTTTTAGTTAAAAACTTAACTAAACCATCCATCCACCACCTCTCCAATACCAAAATACACAAATTATCCATCTCTGCTTAGAATATAGTATAAAAACAAAAAAAGAAAAGCATTATGAAAGCAACTAAAGAAATCTGAATCCATGAAATATACATTAGAATGAAAGTGTCCAATATATCTGAAGCTATATGAATATGTCACATATGATAATAGCACCTCTAATACATAGATGTGCCAGAAATACACATCAGATCAATGTATAAACATTAGAAGCTGAAGTTTAAGAAGACTGTCAATATTTTCAAGACTTTTCAAGAAACAACAGATGATGTAACCATTTTATCAGTCATCTAACATTTTTCATGAAAGGATCTGTTGTGTGTAGATATATATATATATATATATAGATAGATAGATAGATAGCACTTATTACAACATAACTATTATATTTTGCAATTATATGCATATTACTCATGTGTATTAACAATATCTATGTTGAGTTCTTTCATCAGGAAGGGGGGAGAGAGAAAAGGAAAAAAGGGGGGCCACCCCTCTGTTTAGTTACTAAAGGTTTAGTTATATAACATAAGTCTGATGTTAATATGCATAATGAGTTTTCTAATGCAGCTCCTAGTTCACTTGGTGTTATTTAGTTACTAATAGTGTCATTGAATCTGCAGAATGTATGCATATATAAGAGAAAATAGGCATTTTCAAATAAGTTAAACACTTTTATCAGAACTAATTGTTTACCATTTAAAGTATCTAGTGAAGGATAACAGAATTTCAAAAGAAAATTCTAAGTAAACCGTTTAACAAGTTCAAAAGGTCAAATTATGTCATCACTGTTGTTTCCTCAAGCTGCAGCTTCATAAACTTGTCAAAAAGTACCTAAATAGGCTCATGCACAACAGAAGTTGTCTCTAGTGAAGAAAAAAGCATTTTTAGCGGGAAATTCAGATCTTGAAGCTTTTAGAATTTACAGAAAGCAAAAAAGGAAAGAAAAAAAAACACTCAAGCTGCCTTCTCAGTGCACGTCATGAATCTCCACAATGAGAACAGTCACACAGACCACCAGTTTCCTCACAAAACATAAACATCATGAAAAAAATTAACCTATTCATATAAAAACAGCTACTTAGAAGTACTTAGAAGTAACAACAGCTGCGTCAAATCAGAAATCATATTATAACATTTCAATCATTTACCCACCAGTTAACCAGGCCAGAGAGAGGAAAAAAAGGGTCTATATCATATGAGTGAAGAGGAAAAACCACGAATGCTCACAATGTCGAAAGTACCGGACCTCGAACTTGCTAGTGTGGGGGGCTGCACCCCCCACCCCCCACTAAATATATATTTCAACTCTGAGATCACACTACAGTGAGGAAAGGGCAAATATTCCATTCTTCACTGTACTGCAATCTCAGAAAAAGCACTTCGAGGTCCGGCACATTTGAGCTTATGAGCTTTCATGGTTTTTCCTATTCGCTCATATGATATAGAACCTATATATTTATATATATATATATATATATATATTTATATATATATATATATATATATATATATATATATATATATATATATATATTATATCTATATATATAAAACTTTCATTTAACTATCTATAAACCACCATTAATGGACTGTATTAATGTTTAAATGCATCTAAACAAAGAGTCTAAAACATCTAATTAGAAACACTAATCAAAAACAACTTGTTACCCCACTACTGACCCACTAGAAAAAAATGCACTTTGGTATTAAGTCAAATTATACTATTACTGAAGAATTACAAGACTTGCATCATTTGTAGTTACTTAAATGGGAAAAGTATGTAAGGTACTTATAATTGGGAAAGAGAGAAAAGGAACATTGGTAACAAAAAAGAATAGGAAGAAAGAAGAGACAGAAAAAGTTATTTAAATACTTATTATTATATGTAATTAGAAGAAGTAGATACAGAAAGGAAAAGAGAAAGTTAATAATAAAAATGATTCACATTACCTTACAGCATAGAGACTTTCCAGAATCAAATATATTATGATTCATAAAACAAAGCATTTAAAATTAAAAGGAATTTATTCATTTGTCCTTTAGTTTCTTAGTTTTGTTTGCTCCTTCCTTCACAGACCAATCATTTTTTGTTGCCTGTCTCTTCAAACTCTGGGATGACCATTCCATTTCTTCTATGTCTGACAGTATTTTCTTCTTTTGGATAAATTCTACTGCTTCTTGTAGGGAATCAAATATCTTCATTCCTTCTGGCAAGGTGATTTTAATTCTTGCAAGAAAAAAGAATTTAAGCTTTAATATTGGCTTTTTTCAAGAACTTACTTAGAGGAACACACTCCTTTCTTCCGGATATGATTGTAGAGGTGTAGTCATTGTCAAAATGAATAACTTTTTCACCCATCTTGATAGGGGAATTAGTCCATGCTGATTTTGGCACTAAGTCCTTGTCTTGAGAGGAAAGAAATCTAACTATAATAGACCTGGGGTTAAATGAACTCAGAGATGACTCTGGATTTGCCAGGGACCAATGAGCCCTCTCAATTCCAAAAGAGAGGGATTCAGGCATGTTTAGTGCTAATGAAAACCAGTTACTGAGGAAATGAATCATGTTAGCACCCTCTTCTTTCTCAGGAATTCCATATATTCTTATGTTATTCCTCCTCGATCTACTTTCAAGGTCTTCCAGTTTCTCAATCAGCCTGGTGTTTTGTTTCAAAAGAAATTCATCTTGATGTTCATTTTCTGTCACTCTAGTATCTAGGTCAGTTACTGTTTCCTCTAAGGCAAGAATCTGCTCAGATTGTGTTTTTACTGTTTCATTTAGAAGTTTGAGTTATTTACTGCATTCTTGTTTGATAAAAAGAAGTTATGTACTCACCATAACGCTCCACACTAGTTGCTCATCTCGCCTTCATTCTTACCGATGGGTTTGGAGACAATCCTCGGCTTCGACTCGGCCAACTGCAAAAGCTCGAGGTCTTCAACCAGCATGAGGGCAACTCCCTATCCCATGATGCACCTTGATCTTCCCTCAGATCTTGTTTGCTCTCAACTGGCTACTTGACTATTAATATGCCACTCTAAGAACTGGATAAGAGACACTACACCATAAATAAAAGAGGTCTCGGATCTCAAGAAGACTGGATGGGGATTGGAGGGTGGGACGTAAGAATGAAGGCGATATGAACAACTGACATGGAACGTTATGGTGAGTACATAACTTCTTTATGTGAAGTTGTTCTATCTTGCTGTTCATTCTTACTGATGAGTAGCGTTCCAAGCACCATCTTTCTCAGGTGGCTCACGGGAGAATGTTATTCAGAACAGTGAAACCAAAGGAAGCCCTGTCCCTGGAGGCCTTGTCTACTTTGTAATGAGTGATGAAGGTATGAGGTCTTGACCAGGTAGCTGCTACACAAACAGTATCTAATGGTAACTTAGCAGAGAAGGCTGATGAGGTAGCTACAGCTCTAGTAGAGTGGGCCATTATTTTTTGTTGTAAAGGAGCATTCACTGAACTGTAAGTGAAGGAAATGCAATCTGATAGCCATGTTGACAAGGTGACTTTTGTCATTGGAGCACCTTTTTTTGATTCCAAAAAGGAGACAAAGAGCTGTTCTGTTGTTCTGAATTGTTTCGTCCTGTTCAAATAAAATCAGTGTTGCCTATGAACATCAGGTTTGTGCAGCATGTGTTCCATCTTATTTGTTTATTTAGGGAAGAAAATGGGCAATTCAATAGATTGGTTAAGATTTGTGTCTGAACAAACTTTGGGTAAAAGCGATGGATTAGTTCTGAGCGAAACTGTCATTATGGAAAATCAGATAAGGAGGTTTGATGAACAAGGCCTGTAAAGTACAGTTTTGTACCTACCATAAATGTAGATGTTCGAGTGTACACAATGCTGCAGTCATCACACTTGGGTTATCCTGCCGTCAGGCGGTCCCGCAGTCGGCCCGAGTTCCAAAGTCTTGGTCCGGCGTCGGTTGCTGTCGCTTCTTCCCTGACATCAGTGCGCCAGGGGTATATAAGATGCAGCCGACGCCATTTTCTTTAGTTGTTCTTGCCCCAGATGTCAGGTGCTCCCAAAAAGGTAGGCAATGTAAATTGCTAATAAAACATACATAAGAAAAGCAATCAAGTACTTTATGTCACCAGCAAATACTTCCCATAGGCAGTAAGGGTAGAATACCAGGGTAATTAACAGCAAGTAAGAGGGGAAGGAGGGAGGGTAACCTGGACTACAGCAGTGTATACACTCGAACATCTACACTGATGGTAGGTACAAAACTGTACTATGTTCGTGTTACACTGCTGCAGTCATCACACTTGGGTAGAATCCCAAAGCAGAGGTAGGGTGGCTGGTCCTATAAGGCATTAGGGGTGGCTATAAGACCCTGCAGAACTGCAGTGGCAAAGCCAGCTCTGGATTTAGAGTAAAGAGGCAGATGGTTATGCTTGGTGAAGGTATGTACAGAACTTGAAGTTGCTACTTCCAAAATGTCCTTGGTAGGTACTCCTCTGAGGTAGGCAGTTGAAGTGGCTGTTGCCCTGGTGGAATGAGACCTAATGTTGTTAGGTGCAGTTTTCCCATGATGTGTATAGCAGAAACGTATGCAATGGCCTATCCATTTTGAAATGGCTTTTCCCTGTGTTCCTGCAGCATATGATACAAACAATTGCTCAGTTTTTCTGAAAGCTTTAGTTTTGCCCAAGTAGAAGCGTAACTGCTTGTGTATGTCCAAGGAATGAAGTAGTCTCTCCCCATGATGTGTATAGCAGAAACATATGCAATGGCCTATCCATTTTGAAATGGTCTGTTTTGAAATGGCTTTTCCCTGTGTTCCTGCAGCACATGATACAAACAATTGCTCATTTTTTCTGAAAGCTTTAGTTTTGTCCAAGTAGAAGCGTAACTGCTTGTGTATGTCCAAGGAATGCAGTAGTCTCTCCCCTTTATTCTGTGGATTTGGATAAAAAGTTGGCAAGTGAATAGTTTGGTTTAGAGCCACACTTGATACCACCTTTGGCATAAAGTAGGGTTTGTTCTTAAAGACACCCTGTCTTGGTTTAATATGATGAAGGGTTCCACAGCCATTAGTGCCTGTAATTCTGAAATTCTTCGTGCTGAGGTTATTGCCAGGAGCAGAGCAGTTTTCCAAGAGACATATTTTAAGTCTGCTGAGTTAGCTGGCTGAAAAAGAGGTAAAGTTAATTTCTCCAAGACAAAGTTGAGATCCCAAGTTGGAGTTGGTGCTCTACGGGACGGTCTTATGTTTTTAGCCCCTCTGAGGTACTGTGTTACCAAAGGATGAGAAAAAATAGGTGGATCCGTGTTGTAATTAGCAGAGATGGCAGAGGCATGGATCTTAATGGATGAAAAGGAGAGGCCCTTGTCCAGCATCTCAGTCAAGTATTGTAGTATCTGAGGAATATTTGGGACAAGAGGGTCAAGGCTGTGAACCTGGTTCCAGGCACAGAATCTCTTCCATTTATCCAAATATGCTTTCCTGGTACTAGGCCTTCTGGCCTCCAGAATGACATCCATAGCAGCTTTGGAGAGAGGCATTGCTTGCTTGACTAAGGAATTTGCCATGCAGCCAGGTTTAAAGTCTTGAGCTGGCCGTGCAGTATCCGATTGTTTTGCTGAGTCAGAAGTTGTGAGATATGAGGCAAAATCCATGGTGGTCCTTGTGCTAAGTTTTTTAAGAATGGGTACCAGTGCTGGCGTGGCCAGTCTAGGGCAATCAGGATCACCTTTGGCCTTTCTTGGCTGGCTTTTATGAGTACCTTTGAAAGGAGAGGCAGTGGTGGGAAAGCGTATACTTGTAGGTTTTTCCAGCAGAATGAGAGGGCATCCACTTTCCATGCTTGTGGGTGGTAAGTCCTTGTGCAGAATTTTTGTAGCTGGCAATTCATTGGGGATGCGAACAGATCTATGTCCGGGCTCCACCATTTCTGTGTTATCATCCTGAGTATTTGTGGATTTAATTTCCACTCGTGTGGATCCATGATGTTTCTGCTTAAGTCGTCTGACAGTGTGTTTTTCTCTCCTGGCAAGAATTGTGCTTGCAGATGAACTTGATAGGCTATAGCTGTGTTCCACAATGTCATGGCTTGTCTGCAGAGGGGATATGAATGAGTGCCCCCTTGCTTGTTTATGTACCACATAACTGTGGTGTTGTCTGTCCTTAGAAAAAGTTGTCCTGGATGCAGAAGGTCCTTGAAAGCTATAAGGGCATTTTGTACAGCTAGCATCTCTTTTTGATTGATGTGAAGATGCCTTTGTTCTGCGTTCCACTTGCCCTGAATACATTTTCCTGCCATGTGTGCTTCCCAGGCGTAATCCGAAGCATCTGTTGTCAGTGTTTCCTGGCTGTGGGTTGAGTGAAAGGCTGTCCCTTGTTAAGGTGACAGGCTTGAGCCCACCATCGAAACTCCTGTTGAAGGCAAGGAATTAGTGGTATTACTGTTTCCAAACTGTGACAGTGTTGAGACCAGACACTCTTTAGGTACCATTGTAGTTTCCTCATATGCAGTTTTGCATAAGTAATTAGTATGCAAGATGCCATGTAACCCAAGGCCTGCAGAATTTTTCTTGCAGGGAGTTGAGTCTTTGTTGCCATTAATTGAAAATATTGAATCAGTTGCCTTTGCTTGTCCGGCGTGAGATAAGCCATCTGGGCCGTTGTATTTAAGCTGGCACCCAGGAATATTATCTCTTGTGAGGGCACTAGTTTTGATTTCTTTTCGTTTACTGTGTACCCTAGGCAAATTAGCAGTCTTTTTACAAAACGCCAGATGCTTTAGAAGGATGTCTTTGCTCTCTGCTTGAATAAGGCAGTCGTCCAAATATGGGTAAATTTGAATTCCTTTTTGACAGCAAAATGCAATTACTGGTGCCAGGCATTTTGCAAAGACCCTGGGCGCAGTAGATAAGCCAAAGGGCAGTGCAGAGAATTGGTAGTGCATTGAACCTGCTAAGAATCTGAGGTAACTTCTGCAATTTTGTCTGATAGGGACATGCAGGTATGCCTCCTTGAAGTCCAATGTTGCGAGCCAAGTTTTCTTGCCCAGCATGGGAAGAAGCTGCTGTAGTGTCAACATTATGAATTTTGGAACATCCAGGTAAGTATTTAGAGAAGAAAGATCCAGAATGGGCCTCCAGGCTTTGTCCTTTCTGGGAACCAGAAAGAGTCTTGAGTAAAATCCTTGTTCTTGCTCCTGTATTGGTACCTCTTGAATAGCTCTCATGTCCATGAGTGCTGCAATTTGCCTTTGAGCTTCTGCCCATTGGTTTGGTGGCAGATTTGGCATTCCTTTTAACCTTGGCAGTGTGTGAAAGTGGAACCTGTAACCTTGAGACACAATATTGAGAACCCATTTGTCTTTGATGATTAACTGCCAATTGTGACTGAAAAGTGTCAGTTTTCCCCCCAAGGGGGCTGCCAAGAGAGAGATGTTTGGCAGCTGTAGTGGGAAGTCATTGGGTCTGCTTTTTATAAGGTTGAGGCCTGTCTTCCCCTTCTTTCTGGGTTGAAGTACCCCATTGTCGAGGTCTGCAAGTACCTTGTGCTTGACCTCTGCCTCTTGGATGTCTGTATCTGCCCCTTTGAGGTCTGTCTGTAACTAGAAAGGACCAATTTTTTGTTGGCCAATTTCTGCTAAACTGAGGAGGGTGAACCTGTAAGAAATCATTCACCGTTTACATAGATTTTGCTTTATCCTCCATTTTCTTTAATACCTCGTCTGCCTTAACTCCAAATAAAACATCCTGCTGCAAGGGTGCATCCAATAACTTTGCTTTAACATGATCTGGTAAGGTCTGTTATTTAATCAAGCATGCCTTCTAATGACAGACCCTGTAACTGCTGCTCTGCAGGAAGCCTCTAAGGAATCAAAACCACATTGCAAAGTATGTTTTCCCACTTATTCAGCTGCATGCAATAAATCCTGCATTTCCTTATAGTTAGGAAGTTCTAAATTTGGAAGCATTTTTAGTTTCAACTGAGACATCAAATATTGCTGATATTTAAGCATGTGAAACTGGCAATTTAGTGCTCTCATTGCTAAAGTTGCAGATGTGTATATTTTCTTTCCCCGTCTGTCTAATGCCCTGGAATCTCTATCAGAGGGGACTGGATTTTTTGCTGTAGAGGCCTTTACCCCTTTGGGACCCTGAGAAATAGTTTCAGGGTCAGCAACAGGGCTTTTATAAAGGAATTTGTGAGAGTCAGGGACTCTGCAATATCTGTCTGGCTTAACTGGAGCTGGAGGTAAATAATCAAGATTTAAGCTGGATTCAGCATACACATCATCCACAATATCTAACACTGGCAGAATAGCAAGGGGTCTGTGTTGAGGTAATAAAAGGAAATCTCTGAGCCTTTTCTTGGATTCTGAGTAATCCTGTCCCTCCCAATGGAAATGCTCCTGCATGGTATGTAAGGTTTCCCCAAAGGAGTACTGCTCTGGAGGAGAGGCTGTAGGAATGGATTCCTCAGCATCAGAATCCTCATAAGGGGTTAAAGAATATCCTAGGTCTGAGGATGAATCAGAGGAGATGGACACCTGATCGGATGAGTCATAGTCTGCATCCTGTCTAGGCCTTTTATCAGGAGGAGGGTGGGACCCCCTGATCAGAGTAATTAGGTCTTCAGCCATTTTGAGCATCTGTTTCTTAGGCATGGAGGCCTGTGCTGGTGAATGCTGAAGCTGTTTCTTTGGTTTAGATTTAGCAGAATGGTTAACTGAGTAGGCCTGAAAACACCCTCTGAAGCTGCGGGTTGTTCAGCTACTCCGGAGCCCTCAGAAGGGATAGTCTCGGTAGGTCTCAGGTCTGGTGTATCCGAAGGCCCAGCCATCTTCACGTGGGAGTCAGAGGCGGCCTGTGTTTCCAAAGAAGCGGTCATCAGGGGCTGCGACGGTGCCTCGCTGAAAACCGGAGAACTGGCGACTGGCCTAGCAGAGGCTTCGTCGTCAGTTTTGGGCCTCGAATGCCTGTCCTTATCTTTGCGCTTTTTGTGTATTCCGGTCGTCGGTTGTTCCGACGGCATGGTGTAATTGAATTTTCTGCCAAAATAATGTCGGGCAAAATCAAACCGACATTTAATAGTGCGCTTGTTAAACCTAGCACAAAACCGACAACCAGTGACGTCGTGGTCTGGGCCTAGGCATGGGATACAATAGGAATGGAAATCCTTATGAGGTATTTGCTTCCCACAAGAAATACAATTATTAACTTTTACTGACATCGGTCTGAGGCAAGAAAAAGTTTCCCCAACAGGGTACTTAGCTTTGTAGAAGACTTTGGTTCTGGATTCGGATTGAAAATCTCAGGAGTCGGCCATCTGGCACTTGCGAACTGCTTTTGCATCGGACACCGCGCGGCAATAAAGACTGAAGAAAATGGCATCGGTTACATCTTATATACCCCTGGCGCACTGATGTCAGGAAAGAAGCGACAGCAACGACGCCGGACCAAGACTCTGGAACTCGGGCCGACTGCGGGACCGCCTGATGGCAGGATAACCCAAATGTGATGACTGCAGCAGTGTAAGACGATGAACATCTCAGAATTCCTCTGAGCAGAAGTAATAGCTATTAAAAATATTGTCTTCCATGACAGATATTTCAAATGACAGGATGAGGCTCGTTCAAAAGGAGGTAATATAATTCGGGAAAGAACAAAATTTAGATTCCATGATATGGCTGGAGTTTTGATGGGTGGTCTCAAATGAATAGTATCCTTGAGAAAAGAGTCGATGTGACATGACATTAGAACCCTGGACACTAAGATGACAGTTCGAGATTGCTGCTAATCGAACTCTAATGGCAGCTGCAGCGGCTCCTTCATTGAAAAGTTTAGTCAGAAACTCCAGGACAGATGAAATTGAAGCTAGGTATGGGTGAATATCAAGCTATGATCACTGCCGCCATTGTTCCTAGCAATTTGAGTATCACTGAGACTGGGACTTTTGTCTTTGGAAGATACAGAAAATCTCTTCCATTCGGTAAGATATAATTTTTTTGTAGATGATTTATGACAGGATGTTAAAATATGTTGAGCTTCGGCCGAGAGGTTGTAAATCCTGGCTATGTTTGGAATTGGAGCAGCCAAGCTGTGAGTTTGAGGGAGTGAAGAGAAGGATGAAGAGCCCCCGATGAATGGGTCAGAAGATCTGGAACCGGGTCCAGGATCTAAGATTCTTCCAATAGATGAGGCTAAAGGAAGGGAAACCAAATTTGATGAGGCCATTAAGGGGCTATTAAGATTATGGTCCTTGCCAGAGTCTTTGCTTTCTGTAATACTTTGGGTATTAGAGGGAAAGGGTGAAAGGCATAAAGGAGACCCAGGGGCAATTGTGCACCAGTGCATCCCTTGGGGCATCCCCCGGCGGGGAGATTAAGAAGTAGCTGCTGCATTTCGTATTCATTGGGGTTGCAAAGAGATTGCAGCAAGGCTGGCCACACCTGTGGAAGATCCTTTCTGCTACTTGTTTCTTTAGGGACCACTTGTGAGGCAAGAGATTTGCCTGCTTAGCTTGTCTGCTATCACACTTGATTTCCCCGGGATGTGCATTGCTATCAGAAAGAGCTGGTGGAAGTTGCCCACTGCCATACTCTCAGGGCCTCTCGACACAGGGGATAAGATTTGGTTCCTCCTTGTTTATGTACCAGACCACTGACATATTGTCTGTCTGAATTGCAATTGTTCCCAGAAGGAGAGGGTCTTGAAAGGACTGCAACTCTAGGAGTACTGCTCTCATCTTCAGGACATTTATATGCAGATGAGCCTCGTGCTTCTTCCACGTGCCTTGGGCTGTTCTTCCCTGATAATGTCCCCCCCACACTATCAAGGAAGCGTCCGTGGTCACCATGGCTATAGGAGTGGGTAGAACAAATGGATGCCCTAGAGTTACTTGTTGGGATATCAGCCACCACTGAAGGTACTTCTTGCATGTATACATTATTATGACTTGGTGTGACATTGGAAGTTCCTGAAAGGAACACTGAGAGAACAGGAGCCATTGTAGTACTTTGTATGTACATCTGACCCAGAGGAATGGCTATGATCACTGCCGCCATTGTTCCTAGCAATTTGAGTATCACTGAGACTGGGACTTTTGTCTTTGAAAGCAGGTCTAGGATTTGTTTTCAAGACAAACTCTTTCTGGAGGAAGGCTTAGGGTCATTGTGACTGTATTTAGTTCTGCTCCTATAAAAACGGTCTGTTGCGATGGCGATAAGGCAGATTTTTCTGAGTTTATGGTAATCCTCAATTGATTGCAGAGGTTTATAAGTTGTGTCCCTTGCATGTATGAGTTGATGCCTGGTGGTGGCAGTGAGGAGCCAGTCACCTAGGTATGGAAACATCTGAGGTGAGCTGTGACTACTGCCATGCATTTGGTGAACACTCTGGGGGATGTTGTGAGACCAAAGAGCAGAGCACAAAATTGATAATGACTGGTTCCCAGCCAGAAGCGTAGATGATCCCCGGATGGCCTGTCCATTTTTATGTGGTAGTACACATCCTGGAGATCTATCGAGCACATCCAATGGTCTTTCTCCAGAAAATGGAGTATTGACTGTAGCATGACCATCCAGAACTTTGTTTTTTTTACCGACTTGTTTAGTCTGCCAAGGTCTAGAATAGGACTCCAGTCCCCTGTTTTCTTTGGAGCTAAAAAGAACCTTGAGTAAATTCCGGATCCTCTCTGGTCTGCTGGGTCTGGTTGGATGACTCAGCCTTTGGACCTCTATGACTGGCTTGTTCCCTGTGACTGGGTGGAACGGAGGGATTTTTTTCACAAGAGGGAATTGAGTATCCTCTGGATATGATACTTTGTACTCAGCTGTCTTTTGTTATTTTTAGCCAGGCATCTGGGTACAAAGAAAGGCGTTCCCCAAATGCCTCCAGAGATGAACAGTCAAGCCTCCTCTCAGGAGTGCTGATCGGGCTTCCCAAAGAACTGATCTCTGTCGCCCTGATTCTCTGGACCCCCTCTGCCGTGTGGACGGCGTCTTCCATTATTTCCCCCTCCTCTGCCTCTAGAGGGGGGCTCACCATGAATGTTCAGGAAAGATCCTTGAGATTTACAGAACCACATCTTTCCACCCACCCCCCTTTGGGGTAGGGTCTACTCGGGGTAGAAAACGTACTCCGACAGCAGACAAAGTCCTTCCATCTTTCTCGCTCCTGGTAAGTGTTTCCTTCACTTTTGGCCCAAAAAGGGATGAGCCATCAAAAGGGGTGTTAATAAAGAAAGACTTAAAGGGTTCCACAAAGTATCATAGGCGCATCCAGGAATGTATCCTAAGGGCAATTCCTGTACCCGGTGATCTGCTCATTCCATCAGCTGCATATGACACCAGACGCATGGAAGAGTTCACAACAGAATTAAGAGTAGAGAGCTGGGAAGTTACCTTGTCAGAACCCCCTGCCGCTACTGAACCCTGCAGGGTATCTCCTTATTCCTTCAGGAGATCCCTTTGTAACCTACTGAAATGTGTGTGATAGTTCAGCGATCGAAGGACAAAAGCTGCTGAACTAAACATACACTTCCCATACCTGTCCATAATCCTGGACTCTCTATTAGGAGAATGAACAGATGTAGAAGTTTCTGATAGTGCCTTCTTGGTGGTGGCTGCTGCCACCACCATAGCATCAATGGGCACTCCTTAAGTGAGAAAGGTTTGGTCTTGAGGAAAAGTTATAAATTTATTAGGCCTCCTGGGAACAAGCTCAGTGGTATCCGGGGACTCCCATGCCCTCCGAGAGAGTAACTCAATCAACTTATCGAAGGGTGGAGACACCCAAGAGGTGGAGGGTTGAGACCCAAAAGCCTTCAGAAGAACTGACTCATCATCAGTAGGGTTAAGGGATTTCCAGCTACCCCTCTGTTTAATAAGATATCCTCTGAGGGAGACTGTGGGGCCCCTTCTGACTCATCTAAGTCAGTATCCGAAGTTACGGATTCCTGTGGGGAGTCCAGATGCTATCTCTTGCAAAGTCTCTTCCTGAGAACCTCTTCAGTGGGAGCTTCTGGAGAGGTCTTGGAAGAGCATGGCTCGCCCAATGAGGCTTCCTGAGGCTCAGGATCTCTATGCTTTAATGGAGCGTGTATTGTAGAGGTAGACACTGGTGCTTTAAGGAAGGGAGCTGCTGGTACTGATGGAGTGGCTGTCAGCATGGACAATACCCTCCTCATGGCCTCAAAGGCCCCTCGGCCCAGACGTGAGGAATCCCCTGGATCCAAGGATTCAATGGACTTTCCCTGCAACAGGACAGAGGGCTCCAAGCCCGAGGTCAGAACTGAGCTCACTCAAGTCGAGGCTCCAGGCAAAGTTGGTTCGACTATCTTCCCCGGACCCGACCAGCGTGCCTCAGCTCTGAGATCCCTCAGTCAGTACCGAAGATATCAGGGCTGTCGGGGCTGACAAACCTAAGGTAGGTGTCGACCCCGAGGGCTTCACGATCATCAGTTCTGAGCTCTCTGGCTCCGAAACTTTGAGGCAGTTCAAAGGAGGAACAGAAGATGGTGGGTGAACTTGTGTCAGCTCCGAAGTCCCAGGGGTCGGTGCCGATAAAATTTTTACAAGCGCCGGTATCTGCAAAAGGCTCTTCACCACACGGTCCACATCCAAATCAGAGTCTACTTGAGGCCCGAGAAGAATGTGTGGATGAAACAGACTGCAAGATGGGGGATTTCAACGTAGGAGATACCGGCTCCTAACCAAAACAACAGTCGGATCCGTTGGCTGTGGAGCCAATGTTGAAGCTTTACTCGACCCAGTTTTTGGAGTCGATGGACGTTTTCTCGGCTCTGAAGACGTCTTTGAGTGTTTGTCAGATTTATCCAGTGACTCTTGGAAGGAGGATTTCAAAATACCTCTATCCATGAGTTTCCTCTTCCTCTCATGCAACACTCTAGCACTAAAAGAGTGGCATATAGAACAGCTTTCTTGTAGGTGCACCTCACCTAAACAACAGACACAGTTAGTATGTCCATCAGTGATGAACATCTTTTGCCCACATCTTGGACATTTTTTAAACCTAGACTTGGATTTTTCTTTCTCCTGATGAGACATCCTATCAGTAATCAACAGAAAAAAAACGTCTATATGTATAAGAAAAAACACTCAGAAATATAAGTTTCTAAGCTATGAGAAGAATATATTTCTAAGATAAAGTGAAAAATATGTAATTATCTAAATATAGAATATATATGTACATCAACAGCACATGAACTCTTACTACCTAAATATCAAAATACTTGCCCTGTAAATAAAAGGGCTCTAACTCAGAACACACAGCTATGAAGAACAAGGGGTAGGGAGAGACTAAAAGCCTAAAAACAACACGGCCACTTATAACTACTTATTTAAACTAAGTATCTAACTTTGAATATCTATATATTTAATTATCTATCTGAATATCTATCTAAATATCTAAGCTAAGCTTTTTAAATAAGTTTTAAGATAGAGAAAACAATAATTTTCACTGGCCAGAGCTGGTGAACGTCCGATCAAGTTGCAGTGGCAAACGAGATCTGAGGGAAGATCAAGGTGCATCATGGGATATGGACTTGGCCTCGAGCTGGTTGAAGACCTCGAGCTTTTGCAGTTGGCCGAGTCGCTGCTGAAGATTGGCTCTGAACCCACCAGTAAGAATGAACGGCGAGATAGAACAACTTCACATTATCCATTTTGTTTTCCAATTTGTCCATTTTTAGTGACAGTTCTTGGATGTTTGTTATTATAAGATGCAGTTCTTTCTTCACTGTGCTCTCCTGGAGTGGGTTCTTGAGTTGCTCATCTTGAGATCTCCAGTAGAAAACGTCTTGACAGGAATAATTAAAAAATTCTCTTGACTATGTATTAATTTTTAGAAAATAGAGAGTATGTTAATCGAACTTTTAGTATACTTTTAGTTAGATTTTTCTAAAAATTAAAGTATATTTCCTGTCAGGATATTAAAATCTAAACAGAGCTATGGGTTTCTGCTGCTATCAGACTGGCATCTTGGCCATGCCCCGTGAGGTAACTTGTGATGATTGCCCTTGGTTAAATGAGGAAGTAGAGGGAACCAATGCTGTCTGGACCAAAAGGGAGTCTCCAAAAAAAAAGATTTTGGGAGCATCCTTTTCTCTCTTGAACAGTACCCGTGGTATGATAAGGAGAGGGAAGGCATAAAGAAACATTCCCTTCAAGGAAAAAGAGATGGCATCCACATTTCAAGCCAGAAGACATGGGTGTAAAAGACAGTTCTGATCAGAGGGAGGCAAAAAGATCTACTGAGGAGTTCCCCACTAGTTTCTGGTGAGAAACGCATCTCGGTGAAGCATCCACTCGTGAGTTTGTATTATGGACCTGCTCAGAGAATCTGCCACAATATTCTGATCTGATAGAATATAAACCACCCAAAGAATCACCTAATATTGGACTGCTAGATCCCAAACCTGATCAGACAGTCTGCACAAGAGGCAAGACCTTGTTGGTGTATAAAAGAGAATGAAAGGCCTGAAGAGCCAGGAGAAGAGCTCTCATCTCTCTGATAGGAGACCAAAGGACTTGAACTTTCAGAGGAGCCCCACCCACTGTCTGAGGCATCTGAAAAGGGTTCCTGAATGGGGACCGGAGGTTGAAAAGGAAGCCTTGGTTCAGGGACAATTGATGAATCCACCAATGATGCTCCAACCTGTGGCATGAAAGAAGGGAACTGGAAAATCCAACAGATGAGAACAATGAAGCCAGACTAACTTTAGGAAATAATGGGGCTTTCTCTTACGGAGCTTAGCTAGAAGAAGAACAGTAGACGTTGTGTACTCCAGAGCCATTAGAAAGTCCCTAGCTGTAATGGAGAGCAGAGGAAGAAGGGATTGAAACAGAACAATCAGAGTTAAAGCCTTGGAAGGAGGCAGGGAAGCCATTACTGGAAAAATATGGATCCTGCACCCAAGAAAAACATGATCTTGAGAAGAAGTTAATAATGATTTTTTTGGAAGTTCACTGTAAACCTTAGGCTTTGCATGAGACAAGATAGCAAAGTGAAGATGCCGAAGTAAAATCTCTGGAGAGGATGTCTGAATGGATAGATTGTCCAGATAAGGGAAGATCTGAACTCCGTTCAACCTGCAAAAAGCAATCATAGGAGAGAGGCATTTGGTAAAGACCCTTGGGGTAGGAGAAAGGCTAAAAGGCAAAGCAGAGAACTGAAAATGCAAGAAACAGAGAAATGCAAAAAACCTCTTGAAAAGGGGATGAATAGGGATATGGAGATAGGCATTCTAGAGATCCAGAGAATCTAGGAAAGCCTAAGGAGGAAGAAGAGGAGACAAGGTTTGAGGAGATAATACCTGAAATGAAGGAGCCTTCTAAAAAAGTGTTGAGCTGATAACAGATCAAGAATGGGTCTCCAGGCGCCTTCTTTCCTGGGAACCAGAAACATTCTGGAGTAAAATCCCTTCCCCCTTTTGAGCAACTGGAAATTCTTGAATTGCTCCTTGAGACAAAAGGCTCTGAAGAACCTGTGGAAAAAGGGCAGCAGTTCCTAAGGAGGCACAGGTTTGCCCAAAAAGGGGGAAGAGATTTCCAAAACAAGTAATACCCCTGACAAATGATGGCTAGAACCCAAGAATCCTGAGTGACCTTTAACCAAACAGGAAGGGGAAGAGAAAGAAGGACGTGACTAAGGAGTGAGATACAAGGATAGTCAGACAGAAACTGGCTTGTTTGGGAAAGGAGGCTTCTGAGTTTTAAAAGTCTGAGTAGACGTAGCAGGAGGAGCCCTTGTACCACCCTTTTTGCTTTTGGGAGGAGGGTGAGACTGTCTCTGGACAAAGGCAGGTTTATTGGGTAATTCCTCTGAAACTTGGGAAAAGGCGAAACACAAATGATTCAAATCCTGCAAAACCTTACCCTTTTCCTGAAGGGAGATAAAATGTTCAGCAGCAACACCAAAGATAAGTTTATTATCTAGAGGAGTACACATCACCTTTAGCCTTAATATCATCAGGCAAAGGCTACAGGCAAAGCCAGGAATACATACTCAACGCAGAACTAAAAGCAGCAACTCTAGACAAGACATTAGCTGCATCATTGCTGCATTTAATAGACTGGTGAGCTACTTGAGAAGATGACCTTAGTAAAGAAAAAGATGAACTCTTCCCCTCAGAGTCAGGAAAATCTGAAATAACCTGAGAGAGAGAAGAGCCAAAAGATCTGGTCACGTGTGTCTGGTAAATCACAGCCCTAAAGGCCAGGATAGCAGTGGTATATACTTTCTTACCCAACCTCTCCATAGTTCTGCCGACCTTGTCAGAGGGGAGCAACACTGTAGAAGGTAAATGCTTAGATGGCTTATCAGAAGTAACAGAAATAACAGAAGAGTCAGCACAGGGGCACTTGTAAAGGAATATGCAATCCTCAGGCACCTTATAAAACCTATCAGGTTTCTCAGGAGATGGGTCTGGGAGTCAGAAGTCTGAGAAGCTGCAAAGCAAGCATCTAACAAGGCAGCAATAACAGGAGGAAAAGCAGAGGTCTTGGAAGACTCCATTTGAAGAAGTTCATAACACCTTTGTTGGACACCTGAGATCTGGCTTCAGTCCCACTTAAACATCTCCATCATATGGGAAACTGCATCACCAAAAGAAATCTCCTCAAAAGGAGAATCATAACTAACAGATTCCTCCTCCTCAGAGCCATAGTCCAAGGGAGAGAGAATCTGGGAAGAATAGGTCAAGGATTCTTCATCTGAATCCACATCCTCATTTGATGAAACCTGCTCCCTTATGAGGAATAGAAGACCAAGGGGGAGCAAGAAGAGAGACCCTCTGAGGGGGCTTCAAAGCCATAAGGGCATTAAACAGAGCCTGCATGAAGTCCTGCCATTCATGATGATCTCTGGAAGCAGGAGAAAGATGATAAGTTTTCTGCTTCTTTTTCAAGGGGACATCAGCCATAAGGATCTTAGGTGGCTCGGATATAAGCATAGTGGGAATCTCCTCTCTAACAAGGATTTGCGGAACTACCCTAGGCCCGTTGGAAATAATCAGCCACGGTTCCCCATGAACACCTGAAACAGATGTCTGCACAGCCTCTGGGGACATGCAAAAAGCCGGATCCATGCCAACCTCCAAAACAATCTCAGCAGAGGATTCCAACTGAAAAACTAGGCAGTCTTCTGGGCTTTCAAAGGCATCAAGAGATATGTCTGGTGGAAGCAGTCCAGCCAAAGAATCAGACAGAACTTTCTTGGCCGCCTTCTTCATGAACAGCTGACTCTCAAGCCGGGATGATTCCTCCACAGTACCCTTAGCCAACAAATGAAGACAATGGTTCTGTAATTAAATTAAAGAGGAGAGATGACTATGGAAAGTCTTTGGAACAAATGCCTGACAAATGGGACAAGACGTACGGTTGTGAAAATCACCTAAGTGAAACAAACACTGCTCATCCTTATGGGGAATCTGTCTCTCACACTGGCACTTCCCCTTTTCTGTATGGTATGAAACCAACCACCACAAAACTAAGGAAAATAAGAAGAAATAACCCCAGTGGGGCACTTATGTGAAAAATGGCCAGGCAACCAGCAGATGAAGGAGAGTTCAGACCAACGATTGAAGATGGTGTTCAGACTGGCGACAAAGAAGTCCTGAGCATGGTACATTTGCATGTCTCCTTTATGCCCTACGCCATGCGTGGGGAGCACACATAAGATGTATAACATCCCTATTACAACCTAAGGCTTTGGTATACTGGCCGGACATCGGGCTACCTTTGGCAGTGGATTCCTTACTTGTAAGGAATATTGCAACAGTAATATGGAAAGACATCTCGAGTTACCTGCTGCTCTTGATTACTCATTCAAGCCTACAGTGTCTTTTTTGCATACTTGCAGTTAAAACCCATGGCTTCTTATAGCATCCAGATCTTTTCTGGGTCTAGCTTCCTTAATTGAGTGACTTACCAGTTAGTAATAAGCAGTATTAGAAAGGGCAATGATTTATTAACAACATGGCATTAAGACTGTTAATCCAGGATATTTTGCAATGGAGAAATTAGTCACTGTCACTTATTATGCATATTTTCATATTTATGTTAATATTTTCATAACTGAGAGACCTGCATGCTTTTGAGGTATATGGTGTAAAATGCCATGGTGGAAGCAGGAGATTTCACTGTCAATGTCCATTTATATCACACTACATTAGAGATATTGCTAGCTGTTTTTTGTAATTATGAAAATAAGAAATATTTCCATATGTACTTCTTCAAAAACAAGTGATTTACAAACTATTGTATGGCATCAGGTGAAACTTTAGATGTAGTTGAAGAAAACAGTCTTTGATATTTGCAATGTAAGTTGCACATCTTGATAGTCAGTGTTATTTATATTGCTAATTATACAATTAATCATAAGTTTTCATATTTCTGTAAATATCTCAAACATGCAATGCACTCAGAGAGGAACCTGTTGCTGACATAAGGAAGCATATGTCTGGTTAACAAAATATTTTTACATAACCTAGGCTGTACAGTTTCACAAACAAATTGTCATATCTTGGAAAGTCTATCAAAATATAATTCTGGGTTTGTGTAAATTATTAATATAGTACAATATTTATGGAAATACTGTGAATATACTAGTTATTTTCACTGTAATGAATACTTTCTATTGATACTATTGCTATTTATATAGTGTTAATAGGTTTTACTGTTCACATACTGTTTACATTTGTTTACCTTATCCTTTTTAAACTGATTTTTCAGAAATTGCTCTGGTAGGCTGCTAGATATGTGACATTCCACACCAAACAGGTGTTAATGAGTTAAGACAAATATGAAATCACACGCCTTAATAGTTTCATTGGTCAACAAACTTTACTTAAACAGGAAGGCAAACATTACACAGTTACATGCAATATGCAAAGAAATGTAAAGAAGTTGTTGTGTCTTTCGGCTTTTCCCGGTTAGGGGTCGCCACAGCAGAACTCCGGTCCGCTAATGATTGGCAGTAGATTTTTACGTGCCGGGTTGCCGGCTCTGACGCACAACCTTCAATGAAGGTATGCCCATAAACGCAAGTCTCCACACAGAAGACGCTCTAGCTGAGAATCGAACAGGACAACGTCTTAGTGTGAGGTGACAACGCTACCGCAGCACCACCACCGCAGTATATGCAGAAGGAAAACTACTCTTCAATTACACAGGAGAGAGTATGCAAAGTAGAATCTGAACAATAGTCAATTAAATATCAAAGCAGTCTCTTAAGAAAAAGCCACTAATCAAATATTAAAAATACACACGTGAATGGGCGTGCCTTCGTTGAAGGTTGTGCGCCAGGGCTGGTAACTCGGCATGTAAAAATCCACTACCAAACATTAACGGACCGGAGTTCCTCTGTGGTGACCCCTAACCGGGATAAGCTGAAAGACACAACAACACAGGTAGACCTTTTCCACAGATATCTTGCCAACTCTTTCAAGCAAATACAATACAAAACAAAGACCAGTCTCCATGATTTATATATTCAAATTCCTCAGTTGTGTTATTCACATACAATACACAAATAAAAAAATAATAAAAAAAAGAAGTACATTAGCTTATTCTTAGTCGTTTTGCTTTTGGCAGCAAAAATGGCTAAACCAGTTCTGCCCCATGTAAAGGACAAGGGTTTAATTACATTAGCCCACAGACAATAGAGCTATTAGTACACAAGATCTCAGCATACCTCTTAACAGTCTATATTTTAATGTCTGCTTTCTTTTCACAATTTTTGTCAGCTGCTTCTTTGAAGTGGACTGTGATTACAGTTTATACTTGCCTGCATAACAGATGCAAACGGTTTCATCTGCAAACAAATTCACATTTTCCTCTTTTTTCCCCCTTTTACATTTACAAAACAAAAGGTCACAAAGTTACCAACATTTTGCAGACCTCATTTGCATCTCTTCCCTTTGCTCCCGTGGATTTTTCTCTGGGTGATATTTTTTCCTCCCAAATGTCACAAACATGCAGTAGGTGGGCGGGACAGCAAATCAGCCATAGCAGTGAGTGTGTTTGTGTATGGTACTGAAAACTGACTGTGGCATGGCTAACCATGGTACTGAAAATTGACTCTGGCATGGCTAACCATGCAGCAGCATGAACACTGGCTTTAGGTGAAGGTCACCACTGATGTTACACCCCAATTTTGTGTATACAGTGGGGGAAAAGGTGGTTGATGCCAATGCTGTTGTGTTAGTAGTAGGAATTAAACAGAGAGTAAAAAACACACTCAACACCTTTACATCAGTTTTTCCATAGCCTAACCACACACACACACACACACACACACACACACACACACACACACACACACACACACACACCTTAAAAATCCAGGGGCCGTCTCTATAGTGGCAAACATGTCCAAAGATCAAACTGCAACTGTAAATAAAGACAAAAACAAACTAAAACTGAACACCAGAAACTGTTCTACGGCTAGAAAATTTAAGCTAGTGACAGAAATCATGGCAAGCATGAACACTACAAAATTAGCTAAGCAAAAAGTTAACTGAAAGCTGGAAAAGTATAGTTGTGCAAGTAAATTTAGATAATTGCTGCAGTAGTTTTAAGCAATATGGGATGCTCTGCCAAGGATAACACCAGCCTTCCAACTTTCAGAACATTAGGGCTTCTTCCACATAGCATGGAAAGGACAGGGAGTAAAAACAGTGGCTACGGCTTTCTTGCATCAGAAGATAGACAGGCTAGGGCCCTGCCAGAGAGAAACATAAAACTAAGAAATCCCACTCTCTGGCAAAAAATAGAAGTATGAAGGAAGGGAGTGGCTACTGCAGCAGTGATCTACTTGAACATCTACTGTTCTGATAAACAAAGTATAGTTGTTTAAATAAATTTATCATTAGATCACTGTTGTAGTACCTTAAGCAACACGGGATGGATACCACAGCTTATTAAGGGAGGAGAAAGCTGGATCAGAGTCTAGGATCAATGGGATAATAGTCTTAGCAAAGACTGCTGTAGACTTAAAGAAACAATCAAGTGTGTAGTGCTTGGTAAAGGTGTGCACAGATGACCAAGTTATTGCCTCTAGTATATTTCTAAAGTCTAACTCTTTCCAAAAAGTCACAGAAGTAGCCAGATTCCTGAGAGTGTGAGCCCCAACACTGCCTGGAAGTCTATTGTTATGGTGAGAGTAACAACAAACAATAGCATGGGACAACCACTTGGAAATAGTCCGTTTAGAAAATGGTTGTCTTGATAAAGTTTATCAGAAGTCCCAAATGTCTTAGTTCTGTCAATATAGTATAGGCATTGTCTGTGGACACCCAGTGTGTGTCGAATTATCTCTCCTCATTGTTTGGCTCTGGAAAGAAAACATGGAGATGAATAGCCTGGCTTGATGTAAACTCTGAAATTAACTTGGGAATAAAAGAAGGATCTGTTCTAAAAATGAGATGAGGTGACTCACCATAAAAGCCTGTAACTCAGAAATTCTTCTTGCAAAAATCAGAGCAATAAGTATTACTGTTTTCCAAGAGAAGAACTTCAAATTAGTCTTATGACCAGGTTCAGAAGAAAACAAGTTTTTCTAATACAAAATTAAGATCTCAAAAAGGATCCACTTGTCTTCCAGTTGGTTGGAAAATGTTGATTTTGTTTACTCAGAATGCTGTGCTACTGTATCCAAATACATCTCATGCCCTTCATAAGACTGTTCTGAAAGCATAGGATGAATGAAAATACAGGCAAATAACAGAAAATAAAATACTTGCCTCAAAAAATGCAACACAGACTTCATGTTTTACAGAATAAGTAATTTTATTTACATTAGTGTTGCTTTGTCAAATAAAAGCGACTGGTAAGACATGACATGCCTAATGCTGGTTTTATGCAGTTTGCGGTTACATAACGAGTAGGTGTAATAGTACAGTTAAGGTTTCCTGTCTTGGCTGTCTGCATGCCCAGGAATACCATTATCATTTGTGCATTTCTGCCTGATTTGGAGTAAATTAGTTTTTTGTACTATGATCATTTTCAGCTTGATGTTTGCCCAGCTTCTACTCCACAAAGTGAATTTTCCTAAAATTTTTATAAGGCTCCACTAGGAACCAGAGAACATCTGAGGTGTCAAGCCAGCGATCAGTGTTGCACATGCTGTGAGATTTGCTTTTATGGTGCACTCCCTGCCCAACTCCTAGAGTAAATTCCTGTTGACAGTGAATGGCTGTCTGTAGTACTGATCATCCTGAGATCAGGATGACTGGATCTAACAGAGATGCCACCCAGTGGCTCTGTCCATCACAGCACTACTGCTGTACACACACTGTGCACATAAGTAGGCACATGCAGTGGCACAGCATTCCAGCATGTGAATACACCCATAGAACAAACTGACAGAAAAAAAAAGAGTAATGCAGTGACTTGAGTAGCTAAGGGAGGCCATCTTTTTTGTAAAGGTACAGAGTGTTATGACAGGGTTCTGCATGAATTGACAGTGTGTAGTTATGTGCACTATCTTGTAGATACTCATCCAGATGACACTCCCTAAGGTGCATATCCTTTCTCTTTGGGGAAAAAGCATCTTCAACATTACAGAAATTCTGACTTCTCATCAGTGGCATCCTCTTCCTTCTGGTTGACTGAAAGCAGCTACTTCAGACTCATGCTTTGGTGCCCAGAAGCATATGAAAGTGGATATGCCAGCCCTTTACATGGTTCTATGTGGACAGATGATTGCAGCCCATGAAGTCAAGCACATTCCACTGTTTTGTTCTGGAGATGCACTTTCTCCACTTTCATAGATGACCACTGATAGAGCTGTAGTTCACAAACTGCTGGACCTCTTTAGTTGTGGGTGGCATGGTGATGGCGGTCCCTTCAAAGGCTTCAAGTAACTAGGCATGTGGAAGATACCCTACGATATAGGATGCTACCATCTTGGTGTAATTACATAGCGAGTCCTGCACCATACTAAATTATGCTGCTTGTGGATCTGCCTCCAAATAATCTGACACAGATAGAATAGATATCCTGTGGTGGTGGCGTCCAAAGCTTGCATCAGGACAGACTGTATTGTAGGACACTGGAAATGCATTACAATACGTGTGGGTTTTTACTGCAGCCCTTCCTTTCCTGTAAGCTCTGTTGGAGTGGTCCACATTCTCTACCAGGATGGCACTGCCTTCCTTGCTATTAGGCAGTATACCAGGATGCCAGCCTGTGTTTGCTGGTTATTCTCATCTTGCCATGCACTGTTTACAGCTGGCAACATGCTGTGTAGAAGGGTGTGTTCCCCATCACTTAGTTCTGCACTGTCAGTAGGAGGAGCGCACAGACACATTGGGGTTTTCCACTGTGAGCACAAGGTATGTCTCCATTTTGGGGGGGGTCATTTCAGCTATGACATTTAGAAGGGTGGCAGGTTCCACTGTGGCAAACCGGGTGTGTAGAGTGTTGGTGTCAAACTGCCACAATGTTCTGGATTGTTTATGGGGGGTTGTTGGTTGTGACAACCATCTGCTTGACCCTTTGCATGGCCAGGTTAATTGGTGCCAAGGTTGGGCTGTGGACCTGCTGATGAGCTGTGTAGTGCTGTGGATGAGTCCTGACATGCTGATTTGCTCTTTGGCTGTTTGTCACCTCATGGTGGAAAGCACACGCTTCAAGGGCAAACGTATGCTTCCCTGTCTTTGTGGGTATGGTGGCATACTGATTTACTGATGTCCTTGATATACAGCCATCCACAACTGCACTTGGTCCTAGTATGCCTACTGCTGCAATTTGCATTGCCATGGGCTGCTTTGCAATAACAATGCAGTTTGGTTTGACTAGGTTGAGTTTTGTAGCAGTGTGTAAAGCTGCTTAATAAAGCTGAAATCCTGTTTTCATCATCATCCAGGGAGTGTCTGCATTTTCTGGTTTTGGGAAAGTGGGATACGAACCAATGTCAGTAAGTGACTCTTCTGCTTTTCAGCAGGCTGGTGTGGCACCTGTCTTTGATAGCAGATCTCTGTCAACGTACTACTTGCTGATCAGTTACATCACTGGAATCTCAGGATTTACAAAATAGGCAGGTAGTAGTAGATACATCCTGTGACCTTAGAGGAATTCACAGTTTACATTGATTCAAACTGATTAAACAATGAAGAAGATTAACATGTTGTGGTATGAAGGGGTGCTGAAAAGATGTAGTTCTTCCACTCAGAAGACAAGGATGAGTTACAGGTGAACTTAGCATGGCTCTGATGACCTTCTTAGTAATAATCTTCCATGTTTCAATTACCTTCTGGATACTTTGAGCATAGATGTGCAATGAAAGTGTCAAGAATAGATCATTGATTACTTTTTTTTTTTTTTTTAACATGGTTGTAATGAATTTCTGGGTAATGTCCTTCCCTGTACAAGTCACTGACCTTCTGGTATTGTGTTCTACCCTATCCTCAGAAAGCATAACCTACACAGGTCCCAGGGATTAGTCAAAAGTGATCGTCTTAGCATGGCTGTAGTGAGTTTCTTGCAATACTCTTCCCCCGTCTCCTTTGGAGATGTTCTGGGTCCCACGTTATTCCTGTCATTAGCAGAGCTGACCTACAGAGGTCTCAGGGACTGGTTACAGGTGACCTTCTTAGCACAGCTGTAGTGACCTCTGGGTTAATGTCTTTCCCTGTTCCAGTAAGTGATGTTCTGGTTAATACGCATTTCCTAGTCTGTACAGAAATTTCTGAAGTTTGGGTAATTGGTGACCCCATTAGCACTGCTCCTTCCTGTCCCAGTCACTGTCAGTTTGGATGCTTTGACATTCTCTGTCTCCAGCACAGCTGCCATACAAAGGTTACAGAGATAGGTCACAGGTGACCCAAGAATGGCTGCAATAACCCTCTGGGTACTTTCGTATCCAAGTCAGTGACCTCCTGGGTACGTCCCCCGTTGTCAGCACAATCATCCTCATGCAAGTCTTTATTTTTATTTTTATCCTAGCTCTTAAGCAAAGTTTCAGAAAAGGCTTTAGTAACCTTTTGGGTAACTACTCATACTCTGTTGCTGCACCTTTCCTTGTCTCGATTAAAGGTAACCTACAGACATCTCATGGATTCTAAGCATAACTGTATTTATTATTTGACTGCTGGTTCCTCCTAATCCTAGGCTCCTGGTATCTCTTGTCACGCAGGACTCTCATGACCAAGATATTATTCTTAGATCATGATTCCAGAAGTCAAACCTTCTTTCATACCTCAGTGCTTCTGGTCTCACGTTTCTGAGCTCATCTTTTGGCCTTCCCTCCCTGTAAGGTTTAATTCATACTGCTTAGGATCCTTTTCAACAGTTAGTCACTCCCGATGGCCTTCAAAGACATTATCTAACAAGTATGTGCTTGTCATATAGGCATCTGTATGAGAATGTCTTTGCTACTGGGTATTTATTACCAGCCCAGCATCCCCTTGTACTTGGACATCTTCTCCATTCAGCATTTGCAGATAAAGCTTCCTAAAGGTTAGGTACATATATAATTTTATATTACTTTTGTGAATCTCTCAGGTTGTGCTGCTCAGTGCATGGGGAATGAACTGAGCAGCACAGATGCTGAATGCATCTTCTTAACCAGGTGTGTCATATTAATAAGTACACTGTTAGGAAGAATAAATGCACCCGAGTTACAGCCCTAGAGGAGTCTTACACGATCTATCCATCCACTTCAACACTAGAACTAGGTAGTTGCAGGCAGCAGTCACTTGGAACCCTTAACACTCCTCCCTTAGCTCCCATAATGCACTCCATCTGCCAGGCATACTGGAGTCAGAAGTGAGAGACACTACTAGGCTTGCTTGGCAGTGACTTTTCTTGCAGATGTTTGGAGAGGTCTTCTAAGTGTATTGTTTGACGAAAGGGTTAGATCTTTTCCTAGATGTTCATCATTAGATCACTGCTGAGTAGCCTTAAGCAATATGGAATGTCCTGCCGATGATCAAACCAAACAACCAGTCAGCTTCTAAATCTTGATGGCTCCTTCCACACTCCCTTGCCACAGGTATGCATGAGGAATGCAGAGTAAAACCAGTGATTACGGTGCCAACAAACCTTCAGAACCTTTTTGCCACTGAATAAGAAGTTATGTACTCACCATAACGTTCCATCTGAGTAGGTAAACTTCATTTGTCAGCAACCTATGGGTTATCGGATCCGAGGCGGCAGTTTCCAGCAGCTAAGATCCGAGCTCCAAGCTCCTCCCCTTACCCATAACTCCCTGCCATCCCTTCCTGACCTCAGATTGAGTTTGCCTAAAACAAGGCTTGCAATCGCAACATACCTAGGGTAAACCGGGTACAACCTACCGAAAAGCAGGAACACCAAAAACATCCGAAGAGGACATGAGGACAGAGGGAGGAACGGTTGCTGACAAATGAAGTTTACCTACTCAGATGGAACGTTATGGTGAGTACACAACTTCTTAATCTGAAGTAGTTAACTTCATTTGTGCATCAACCTATGGGACAGAGTCCCCAGCTACCTGAATCTTGGGAGGCCCTCAAGGAAGGATGTTCCAGAGCACTGCGGAGCCAAATGATGCTCTCCCTCTGGAAACCAGCTCTAACTTGCAGTGGTTTATAAAAGTGTGAGATGAGGCCCACGTGGCAGCCGAGCAAATGTCATCCAACGAAACTCTAGCTCGAAAAGCAGAAGAGGTAGAAACCGACAGAGTTGAATGGGCATGGACTCCCTGAGGAGCAGGCCTGCCAGAACTCTCATAAGCCAAGAGAATACACTGAGAAATCCACCCGGATAGTGTGACTTTAGAAACAGCTTTCCCCAAACTGGATTTAGCAAAGGACACAAATAACTGATCTGAACGTCTATGACCGGTTGTCCTGTGCAGATAAAATCTCAACTGTCTGTGTACATCCAAAGAGTGTAATATGAATTCGCCTTTATTTTGGTAATTAGGGAAGAAGACTGGCAAATTAATAGACTGATTAATATTAGTTTCGAAAGCAATTTTGGGGAGAAAGGAGGAATTGGGTCCTGAGGAATACCCTATCCTTGTGGAAAATCAAGTATGGAGGCTTGGCACAAAGGGCTTGAAGTTCCGAAACCCTTTTTGCCGACGTGATAGCGACAAGAAAGGCCATTTTCCAGGACAAGAACTTGAGATCTACTGAGGCAGCAGGCTCAAAGGGAGGAGCTGTTAAGGCCTGGAGCAACAGCAAGTCCCAAGGAGGGATCACCTCTATGACCGGAGGCCTTTGTAGGAAGGTGCCCTTTAAGAAGGCCTTGCATAATCTGGATGAAGTCAGAGGGCCAAGATCACATCCAACGTGTTAATGAGCGATAGCCGCCAACTGTACTTTGACTGTGGAAGAGCTGGCACCTTTATCAAACAGTCCCGACAGAAAATCCAGGACAGCTAGAAACGGAGCTGTGAAAGGATCTAGGTTCTGATGTTCAGCCCAAATAGAAAAACATTTCCATTTGCTACGATAAACCTTCCTAGTAGACGGCTTGTGGGCCGCCATTTGACCTGGGAAGAGATACCGGGAATCCGAACTAACAGTGGAACTGGATGAACCAAGCTGTGAGCTTGAGGTTGTCCAGGTTCGGGGTTGGTAGGCCCAGGGGGTGAGATATCAGATCCAGACGGGGATCTAGAATCCAGAGAGGATTCGCTAGATGAGACCACAGATAAGGGAATTATGCCTGACGAGGCCAGAATGGTGCAATGAGGATTATCGTGCACCCCAACCGTCTGGCTTTCTGCAGAAATGTGAGCATCAGGAGAAGGGGCGGATAAGCATAAAGAAGACTGGGAGGCCAAGCATGCACCAGAGCATCTCTTGGTGATTCCCCGGGTGGGGGAATTAGAGCGAAGTAGGTGTCGTACTTCGTGTTTGAAGGAGAGGTGAAAAGATCGCAACAAAGTTGACCCCATTTGGAGAAGATCTGCTTCGCTACATTGGGATTCAGAGACCACTCGTACGGGGAGAGGATGGTGCAACTGAGTCTGTCCACTAGGATATTGGACCAACCCGGAATGTGCGTCGCTACGAGAAAGCGGTTGGTGGAAATCGCCCATTCCCAAACTCTCATGGCCTCTCAACAAAGTGGATAGGACCTGTTTGCCCCTTGTTTGTTGATATACCAAACGACAGACATGTTGTCCGTCTGGATCGCAATCGTCCCGACGGGAAGAAGGCTCTGAAGTGCTTGCAATGCTAACAGCACCACCCTCATCTCCAGGATATTGATATGCAGTGAGGTCTCCGTCTGGTTCCACGTGCCTTGGACAATCCTGCGGCAACAATGCCCCCCCCCACCCGAGGCTAGAGACGTCCGTGGTCACCGTGGTAGGAGAGGGGACATAGAGAAGGGGCACCCTTTTTGGAGGTCCGGAGACAGGAGCCACCATAAGAGGGCACTCCTGCAAACCCTGCTGAGAGGGACAGGATGGCTTAGGGGAAAACATAGGAAGGACCATTGGACTTGGAGTGTCCATTGCAGAATTCTCATATTTAGGCGCGCCATGGGAAGGAGATTGATGGTAGCCGCCATTAAGCCTAGGGCCCTCAAAACCAGTTCCGCCAGAGGGGTCGGACAATGAAGAATGGCCTGCACATGTAGTTTTAGGGATCGCAACCGGTCCGGGGTTAAGAAAACCAAGAGCTGGTTTGTGTCTACCCTGGCTCCGATAAAATCTATGACCTGAGTCGGGAGCAGGGAGGACTTCCCAGCGTGAATCGTGATCCCCAGCCGGGGAGCTAAGCGAAGGAAGAAATTCCTGGCTGTGCAGAGTAGATGCCGTGTGGGGGCGGTCAGGAGCCAGTCGTCCAGGTACGGAAAGACCTGAATTCCCTGGAGTCTCAGGTGGGCCGCTACTACCGCTAACACCTTGGTGAACACCCTGGGGGCTGTGGTGAGACCAAAGGGGAGGACCCTGAACTGATAGTGACTGGCTCCTAGCCGGAAGCGGAGAAACCTCCTGGATCGTCTGTCCATTAAGATGTGGTAGTACGCATCCTTGAGGTCTATGGAGCACATCCAGTCGTTCTCCTGCAAAAGGGGGAGAATGGATTGAAGAGTGACCATCTGGAACTTTTCTTTGGCTATTGCCAGGTTCAGTACAGATAAGTCAAGGATTGGCCTTAAGTCCCCCATCTTTTTTGGCCCCAAGAAGAACCTGGAGTAAAAGCCCGATCCGTACTGGTCTGGGGGGATGTGCCGGATCGCTCCTTTTTCTAGCAGCTGCCGAATTTCTGTAGCTGTGGCCTCCCTCTGATCGGGTGGGACATCGGGGAGGAATCTGGGTCTGAGAGGGGGATGGAGAAACGGAATCTCGTAGCCTCTGGATATGATCCGAAGCACCCAGCGGTCTGTCGTGATGGACTCCCAAGCTGCTAGGTGCTTCGAGAAACGCCCCCCGACTGCCTCCAGATTGGAGCAGTCGGGTAAACCCTCAGGGTTGCTGCGTGGGCTGATCAAAGAAAGGTTCTCTGGACCCAAAGTTCTTCGGGCCCCCTCTGCCTCTAGGGCGGCGTCCATCCTGTCCTCCTCTGCCTCTGAAGGATGGGGAGTCCGGAGCAAAACAGGATTGCTGAGACTTTCAGAACCACATCTGCTTCTGTCCCTTTTGGTTCTTTGAGAAGGACTTCTGGGGAGCAGAGAAGCGGACTCAGACGGCAGACGTCTTCCCGTCTTTCTCGCTCTGGACTAAGGTATCGCGTACGGTCTTGCCAAAAAGAGCAGAACCATCAAACGGGGCATTAGCGAATGACGCCTTGAAGGGTTCTGCGAAATCACAGTGGTGGAGCCAGGCCTGTCGCCTTAGTACGACGCCCACTCCACTAGCTCTAGCGGCCCCCTCCATAGCATGGGACAGCAGCCGCATAGAGGTATTGAAAATCGACCTGAGAGTGGCCATTCGGGTACAGTACACCTGTTTGTCCTCTGCCGACATGGACTCTGGGGGTGACCCGGCATATTCTTTGATAAGATCCCGCTGGAGCCGTATGACATGTGCCACGTAGTTCAGCGACCTTATGGAGAAGGTGACTGAAGAAAACATCTGCTTCCCCAAACGGTCCATCACCCAGGACTCCTTGTCAGGGGGATGGATCGAGAGACTCTCTTGGGCCAGTTCCCTCTTGGTGGCCGCCGCCACCATCATGGCATCTACAGGGGTTCCCTTGCTCCAATGAGACCTGTCAGAAGGCGGGCTGAAAATTCTGTCAGGCCTCTTAGGGACGGGCTCCACAGAGTCCGGCTCCTTCCGAGCCCTGGCAGTGATCAGATCTGCCAGGGGATCGGCCGGAGGGGACACCCAAGTGGTAGATGGGCCTGCTTCAAATGCCTCCAGGAACACGGACTCGTCCGAGGTAGACTTTGGGGCAGACCACCCCCCCCCCCTGATCCTGAGCATCTCCATGATGTCTCCAAATGAGACGTCTTCGGGGGGTGATCTTGGGGAGCCTTCCCCTTCCTCCAAGTCCGTGTCCTCAGTCAAGGACTCGGTGGGGAGGGGGGTCCAAGTGCTTCCTTTTGCACTTGCGAGGGACCTCCTCAGGGGGGCTGTCTGAGGAGGCCTCACCAGCCAAATCTTGTTCCAACAAAGAAACTACCTGGAACGTCTGAGCAGGCTGTCCCTGGGGCCGGGTGATGGAAGTCGGACCCATCTGCGTGGGAGTGCAGGGTGGAGCCGTAGCTAAGGCCAGGGGCCTGGATTCCATCAAAAGAACCCTCTCTACCATGTCGAATGCCGAAGGACAGTTGCTCCCCCTAGGATCAGAGAGCCGGCTTTCCCTCGGATCAGACGGGCAGATCGGGGCCGAAGCCGTCAGATCCGAAGGGCCAGTATGCTCCGACCTAGTCGGAGCCGAAGGCACACTGACCGCCTCAGATCCGAAGCTCAGCTCTTGGCTCCGAGAGCTAGGATCCATAGAAAAGGGACCCGACAGGCTTGCGGGCACTGTTGGCGATGAAGTACCCGAGACTACCGGCGCCGACACTACTCAGCTCCGAAGACCCCGAGCCCAGGAAGCAGGTCAGGGAAGGAGCTATTGGGGCAAAAAAGGGGGTCGAGCTCCCCCCCGGAGGGGGGGAGGCAGGAGCACTCCCATCTGCAGCTGGGCCTGGAGGAACCTTCTCATCATGCGGTCCAAGTCTGCATCCGTCAGGCTTCTAGTCGACCTGGAAGAGGCCACCGAGGTGGGACGGGAGTGCCGCCTCGATGACCTCGAGGGAGATCGGGTCACCTCCTCCTCCTCCTCCAGCCCCGGCGAAAAGCAGAGAGAACAGGGCCAAGAAGGAGAAGGCCTGGCCATCCCGGGGGGACATATTCTTTGATAAGATCCCGCTGGAGCCGTATGACATGTGCCACGTAGTTCAGCGACCTTATGGAGAAGGTGACTGAAGAAAACATCTGCTTCCCCAAACGGTCCATCACCCAGGACTCCTTGTCAGGGGGATGGATCGAGGGACTCTCTTGGGCCAGTTCCCTCTTGGTGGCCGCCGCCACCAACATGGCATCTACAGGGGTTCCCTTGCTCCAATGAGACCTGTCAGAAGGCGGGCTGAAAATTCTGTCAGGCCTCTTAGGGACGGGCTCCACAGTGTCCGGCTCCTTCCAAGCCCTGGCAGTGATCAGATCTACCAGGGGATCGGCCGGAGGGGACACCCAAGTGGTAGATGGGCCTGCTTCAAATGCCTCCAGGAACACGGACTCGTCCGAGGTAGACTTTGGGGCAGACCACCCCCCCCCCTGATCCTGAGCATCTCCATGATGTCTCCAAATGAGACGTCTTCGGGGGGTGATCTTGGGGAGCCTTCCCCTTCCTCCAAGTCCGTGTCCTCAGTCAAGGACTCGGTGGGGGGGGGGTCCAAGTGCCTCCTTTTGCACTTGCGAGGGACCTCCTCAGGGGGGCTGTCTGAGGAGGCCTCACCAGCCAAATCTTGTTCCAACAAGGAAACTACCTGGGACGTCTGAGCAGGCTGTCCCTGGGGCCGGGTGATGGAAGTCAGACCCATCTGCGTGGGAGTGCAGGGTGGAGCCGTAGCTAAGGCCAGGGGCCTGGATTCCATCAAAAGAACCCTCTCTACCATGTCGAATGCCGAAGGACAGTTGCTCCCCCTAGGATCAGAGAGCCGACTTTCCCTCGGATCCGACGGGCAGATCGGGGCCGAAGCCGTCAGATCCGAAGGGCCAGTATGGCGGGGATGACGCAGAGGCCTCGGCCCGCCGCTTGTGTTTCTCGCGGTGCTTCTCCCTCCTAGCTTCCCTATCCTCCTGGCCCGAAGAGGGAGGTTGAGTCCCGGCCAGAGGAAGGGAAGGGTCCGAGGACGGAGCCGAGTCCGGGGGCAGGAGTCCCGCCAGGATCAGCTTCGAACTCCGGTCCCTGATAGCCCTGGGGTTGAACGCTGCACAAATAGTACAGCCAGAAGAAAGGTGTTCAACCCCAAGGCATAAAACGCACCGAGTGTGGCCATCAGCCGGGGAAAGCTTATGGCCACACTCGGTACATTTAGAAAAGAATGTCTTGGAGGCCTCAGACATTTAACTAAAAACACAAGCACTAGGCCCCAAGACCACACACACACAAACACACCCTAACACTCTAAAAATTAAGAGGGAGGAAACGCAAAACCCGAGGGAACACTCTAAAACTAAAACTAAACTAGTTCCAACACTCAAAAATCACCCAAAACTTTAGAAAGTTAAAAAAAAAAAAAAGAAGGATTTTTCACACAAGAAATCTCAGGAAAACCCAGACGCTCAAGATCAAGCTGCTGTTCAAACCGCGGCAAACTAGATCTGAGGTCAGGAAGGGATGGCAGGGAGTTATGGGTAAGGGGGAGGAGCTTGGAGCTCGGATCTTAGCTGCTGGAAACTGCCAGCTCGGATCCGATATGGATCCGATAACCCATAGGTTGATGCACAAATTAAGTTAACTACTTCAGATCAGTGCATTCCTGCTTGGGCTTCAGGTTATAGTCAGTGAGTCATCATTCTGTCTAAGCTGGGCAGATAAGTTCCCGATTGGAAATTAACTTCTTCATAATTATTTTAGCAGAAAATGTTGTGTGTTCTTTTGAAAATTTTATTTTAAGACATTTCTATCCTTTTGACGATTTGTTACAGGAATATTTACCCTAGAGCTTAGATTTTATTGTTAAGACTTTTCTGATGGAATTCCCATGTATAATTGTATTTTTCTTGTAAATATACCCTTATTTTTCTTCAGTAGTCTTTCTATGGAGATTACAGTTTAATTGCCAAGGTGGTCCCTGGTAATTTCTTTGCACAAATTGCAACCAACCCTTCTAAGCTACACTGGTCTCTTATCAGAATCTATCCTTGGCTGTAAGCCAGTCCTGACTCATTGGAGAGCTCCCTAATTCTTTTGCCATATTCTATCAACTTTTTCTAATGCTTTTGCCAGTGGTGCAGCAGTAGCAATGTTGCCTCACAGGTTCTCCGGTTCAAATCTCAGCTGGGGTGGTGCCTTCGGTACAGAGTCTGCATGTCCTACCTACATTCGTATGGGTTTCCTCCGGGTGTTCCGGTTTCCTCCCACATTACAAAGACATGCAGCTGGAGCATTTCTCCCCGGGCCTCTGCTGAAAACTGGCTTTGTTCCAAGTCGGACTTTCCTGGTAAACAAATGTTAAATAAATAAATACATTTTTGGCATTTTTGTGCTGAACAGTGGACTGCTTACACATATTGTTGTGAGGAGCTAGGGCAAGTGTATGCAGTGCTTGTCACCTAAAAGTTTGTCTTGGTAACTACATTTTTAGTCAGAAGGTACCTCTGACTCTTGGTACTGCTGTCCACCACTAAGAATCCTTTTGAGGCAAGGGTATGTATCACAATCCTGTTAAGATTACATATTCTTCCCTGAGGCACAAGAAGAAAAAAGTTGTCTGGGTAAATTTGGTTTTTAATTTGTAGATATGATGAACGGTCCTCTCTCTCCAAAAAAGCACTACCATAAATGCCAAAAAAAGCTGCAACACAGGGACCACAAACACCACAGGATCTGAACCAGCATCAAACTTTACTCTGGTACCTCGGCCTTTCGCCTTCTTGGAATAATTAATCCCATCAAATATTATCCAATTTATACACCCAGTACTTCAAATTGACCAAGGAAACACCATCAATTAAATTTTAAACATTTGGACATTTAAAGCTGTAATGACAAAAGTGATCATAAACTTAAAAACATGATTATTAAATGCATAAAAATACACAATACACACACATACGAAAATGTGACCCTCTTATTATAACCAAATAATACATTGTCAAACTATAATAATTTAATAAATTATTTATACGTGCAAATCAATGTGCATTATTATTGAACAATTATAAGCTTAGCTAACATTTTGGATGTAAAAAGATTTTGTTGCAAATTGTACTTAAAATGTTTTTTTCATAACCGTAACTGTGAGCAAGCAAATAATGAGGCAAAGGGTGATAGATCTATGTTGAATCTTAGTTTACAGGAAACTAAAATGTTTTTTTCAATTGATGGGGGATGGGGATTATGTTTATGATGACTCCATGTGATTTAGTTTGTAATGAACAAACCATGTGTTTTTGTACTGGATATGGTCATTTATCCCTTCCCTGCCCTAAAGGCATTTATTGCCTTCTAACAGTGTGTTTATGCCATCCAGAAGTTCTAACACTATATATATATGTTTCAAAACATGATTTTTAAAATGGTGGAACATGAATTGGGATCCTTCTTGAGACAAAGTAAATATTATAACTTGACTAAAAATGAATGGGCAGATTTGCAGAGCATACGTCAGCAGTTAAGTTTGTGTTTAGGCTGACAAGGGGGCAATTGGGTGATTATGAACAGAAACCATTATGACAACATGGTTAGTGAGTTATTGTTTGAGGCAGGAAATTATAAAAAAACTTTGCAGTAACCTAGTTAAACAATTTAGTTTGGAATTGAATGAATTGTTAGAGAGAGGGGAAAGACTTGGTTTCCTGGGGCATAATGATATGAAAAAGATCATCATTAAGGAACCCAGGGACCTTAAATTATATGCTATTCCCAAACTTCACAAGAGTTTGACTAACCCCCATGGTAGACCCATTATTTCAGGTATAGGCTCCTATTTAGAACATGTAAATCTGTTTTGGACTTGCACTTCAAAAAATATTTGTTGAAAGTTCCATCTCACATTAAGAATACAAGTGAATTACATGAACATTTATGTAAAATGAAGTGGAAGGATGAGTATTTTTGGGCAACGGTGGATGTTAATACATTATATGGGTCCCTACTATGAGAGCGAAAGTCTGTTTAAGCAAATTCGTAAACGTTGACACATATTGCGTGAACCGGCATTGCAGCGAATGTCCAAAACCGCAAATTTGGAAATGTCGAATTACCATGGTTGGCCTGTCTGTGGTATAGCTCCATAAGGTAAGTGTGAGATACTTACGGACCTTAGGGTTAGGGTGCGGGTTAAGGTAAGTGCATAGATAGGTAAGGTATGTAAGATTTAGTGTAGGGTTAGAAGTAGGGTTTTGTTAAACGTATGTAAGTGGATTATTTATTTTGTTTGTGTATATTTTCGTAGGGGAAGTGTGCGGTAGTTACAGACCTTAGGGTTAGGAAGGAGTTAAGGATAGTGCATAGATAGTCGTGTATGTGGGGTTTAGTGTAGGGTTAAGAAGTAGGGTTTTGGTGCTTTACTTTAGGGTTAGAAGTAGGGTTTGGTTAGTGTATGTATGTGGTTTATTATGTTTGGGTAGGTAGTATGTAGCGGGTGGATTTGGCCGACTATGACAGTTCAAGATTTTAAATTTCGCTGTTTAGTGCATTCGGTATTCTTGCGGTTCACACAATACGTGTCAGTGTTTTGGTATTCACTCAAAAGGACTTTTGCTCTGGTAATATAGATGCCATTATATACTAACATTGAAACAAGGTGGGGGTTGGAAGCTATGGCTGGAATTATGGGAGAAGGACCCCGTACTTCTTATCTACTGTCCGTTTTTGAATTTTGTTTGAATAACTATTTTAAATGGAAGGACCAGTTTTTCTTACAGATGAGCGGGACAGCAATGGGGGCAGCTTTTGCCCCCACATATGCTATCATATATATAGGTGACTTTGAAAAACAGTTTATGTATTTGAGTGATTATTTTGTCAGGAATGAGGTTTGTTATAAAAGGTATACTGATGATTTAATTTTTGTGTGTAAAGGTAACTGGGGGGGGGGGGGGTTGAGATTTATGGAACAGATTAATGACAGTTCTCACGATTTAAAATTCACATGGAATCTAAGCCCCCCACAACATGTTTTTTTTGGATGTGGAATTTTATGTAGATAATGATGCTAGGATTCAGCACAGATCTTACAAGAAGCCTACTTCATTAATAGCTTCCAACACGCTGATAGCATGCATCCTCCCCACTTATTTAATTCTTTGCCTTATGTTGAATTTAGGAGAATTTACCATAATACATCTGATAAAAAATTGAGAGACGCATATTTGGACCAGGTATATGATAGGTTGATTCTGCGTAGGTATCCAGAACATACTTTAGTGAAGGCTAGAAATAAAGTTGTGGGGTACAATGGTAGAGTGGGAACAAGGACTAGGGATAGCAGAAAGTTTAAAGATGAATGGGAGAAATTATTTTTTGTTAGTAGATTTTCTCCTTTCTCCAAAACCTTGAAAAATATAGTTAGATGTTTGTGGTATGTGATATGTGATGATGTGTCTATTGAACACCTTTTTCCAAAACACATTACCTTCCCTTATGGTAGATACAGTAACTTAAAGGAGTTACTGAGTGGGGAGAGCATTAGAGTGAGTTCACAAGGCACAGTGGGGATGCATATTTGTGGTAACTGGTCAGTGTGTAGCAGAGTTACGAACCGGGATGGTAATACAATTAATGGTAGGAGGTATAGAGCTACAGAATAATTTAATTGCAATGCCTTTGGAGTAGTATACATCACTGGGTGTAATTGTAGAAAAAATTGTTGCTATATTGGGCAAACAACGAGGAAAGTCAAGGTACGCTTAATGGAACATTTGGGGGACATAAGGAGACGGAATATGGATAGTCCAGCAGCCGATCATTTTATTTCTGCACATGGGGGAGCGGCAAATAGTTTATTCTTTAGTGTTTTAGCACGAGCTAATATCACAGATAGTGGGAATTTTAAAAGGGAACTTAATAGGTTAAAATGCAGGATGATCATAAATTACAAAACATTGTACCCCAAGGAGATGAATTTAGACAGTAATATAACTTTATAAATACAAATAATGAAGTACAAAATGTTAAAAAAGTTGTTTTATTTACTGTCATCAGATGAAATAAGCATATAAATGTTCAATAATAATGCACATTGATTTGGACATATAAATAATAGTTACTAAATTATGATAGTTTGACAACATAGCTGATTATAAAAGAGGGTCACATTTTATGTGCATTTATTGTGTAACTATTTGTATTTAATAATCATGTTTTAAGTTTATGATCACTTTTGTCAATACAGCTTTAAATGTCCAAATGTTTAAAATTTAATTGATGGTGTTTCATTGGTCAATTTGAAGTATTGGGTGTATAAATTGGGTAATACTTGATGGGATTAATTATTCCAAGAAAGCAAAAGGCCGAGATACTAGAATAAAGTTTGATGCTGTATCAGATCATGTGGTGTTTGTGGTCCCTGTGTTGCGCTTTTTTGACAATTATGGTAGTGGATTTGGTCTTTAATCCAGCTTCCTCCTTGCTTCAGCCACTGATGGGTGAACTCTGCTGTGGGCATAAGTTGTTCATCAAACCGTTCATCTTTTTCTCTTGGTCCCCTTGACATTTTCTTCAAGATGTCACCATGGACCGGGGATCAGGCACATCCCCTGCAGATGAACAGTTACCTTTGCTAATGATGGGAGGCTTTGGGAAAGGTATGAGGAGATGCCCCTTTGCAATACCACAGTGAGAACTCTTCTCTGGGGGAAGGGACCATCTGTTTAATCGCTCCTTTGGCTGGGTTTGGAAAAGGACTTTTGATAGCATTTCAGTCTTGAGTCCTGATCAGATTCTGATTCTCAGTCTGAGGGACAGTATTTAGACTGGGACTGTCTTTTTCACATTCCCTCATTACAGGGTGGAGATTCTGACTCTGAATATTGTCTTTTCTCAGATTCCCTTCCTGTAGTATGGTATTTTTCTAATGCCTTTGCCAAAATGAGGGACTATTTTCAGTAGAAACAAAAGCACGCCTCTGAATCTCAATAAAGATATCACGGTTTATTATAAGTAGATTTTCTTCAACCTGCACCTGTTCCTCTTGCTCTGCATGTCTTAGAGGATACCCTTTTGGCAGTCTGTACTTTTCCTGGTAGTCAGCCATCTGATCTTAGAAAGGCTGATAAGTTATATAAAGTGCTCCAGTTCCATACATTTCTTTTCTCAAACCCTTGGGCAAAGCTTGCAGTAATTTCCTTGTCAAAGTCAGCTTCTACTAAGCTTCTATCAGCAGCCATCCTTAGCCCCATCTGACAAAATGAGACTGGTTTTGGATAAGTTTGAAAAAAAGTTTCTTCTTCTTCCTCCCTGGCCTTCAGAACTGTGAATTGTTAGGCACACACACCTACGTTTGTGCCGATTTTTATGAAAAATTAAAGAATTTAATTGCTAATCTCCTTCCTTCGGATACTAAAGCTTCTATGTTTTCTATGGTATCTGATATGTCTCAAGTAATCAAACATTGTTCGAAATGTATTTACATGACTCCCTTTCATTGGTTGCAAAGCTAATTTTATGGTAACTATTTGAAATGTCAGGACACACAAAAGCGAGTCCCAATATGTGTAGACTGAATGGCCGAAAGAATGGACTTATATTTACTAAGTCCGAGATGTCATTTACTGCAATAATCCAATTTTCTCCAAGGTATGGTGATCTTGGAGCTGGTATATACAAGTTCAGGGGGTGAAAGAGTGGGGGGCTTGCCCCCCCCACACAAAAAAAACTTTAAAGGGCAGAGCATCTTTTTGAAATTTGCCCCTCTCTTGTGTTTTAAATTTTTTTTTTCCAGCTTGTGACACTTCAGTAGGGAGTCCATGCTATTGGCTGTGTCTTGAGACACTTGTTTGGTCACAGTCTCAAAATTTACCACAGGATGTTAAAACTGAAATTTCCAATTCTCCTCAAGATAAAGAAGTATTACTTGATCCATCCTCTACAGAGGGTCTTAAAGGAATTGAGACAGGAGAGTTAATTCAGCGGGTTACCCAGAGTTTTCAGTCCTCCTTTCCAAAATATAACAGGCATTTTTTTACCATAGGTTCATAGGTTTATACTAGGCTATCTGCCCCAAGGCATTTATAAGCCTAGCCCAAATTTTTGTGGCTTACGCCACCCCTTATATGAAAAAATACTGTGCCCATTAGTTTGTTGTGCCTCTGTCCAGCAGTGACACAGATATGATTCCCGGGGTAAACCTACGATCTCCCATCCACAGGTCTAGATTTCTCTTGAACAGAGTCAGCGAGGTGCTCTGCCTCACATGGACCGGGATTTTATTCCACAGCATAGGGAGTCTCTGAGTGATAAATCTATCCCTCCAGCACGTCCTATTTATATCCGTGCTAAGGTTTAAGTCGCTTGCTCTAGTGGTTTTGGTGGATTTGGATTTTTTGAGGTGGAGCATGTCCATTAATTCCGGGTTGGACATGCCCTTGTATGTCAGGCACATGTCACCTCTGAGCAGACGGTATGCGACTGAATAGAGCTGGAGTTTCTTCAATCTGGCAGCATATGACAGATTTTGGAGTCCCTTTATCCTTTTGGTGAGGAACTTTTGGGGTCTCTCCAATTGCTGCAGATGTCGGGTGAGATACATCCCGAATGGGGCATTGTACTCGATCATTGATCTGATAAGTGAAGAGTACAGGGGAACAATGACCTCACTAGATCTGGATGTGAATCCCTTCATGATCAGGTGGGCAATGTAGAAGGTCTTTCTAACCACTTTAGCAATGTGAGTGTCAAAAGAAAGGCCACTGTCAACCTGGGTCCCCAGGTCCCTGATAACCTCTTCTGTGCTTAGTGGATTGCCACCTATATGGTAGCTTGGGGTTACCTTGTTTTTCCCGAAGGGTATGACTATACATTTTTGGCGTTTAACTTCAGGCCATGGCTCTGGCACCAGCTATCTGTTTCCGTGAGTCCCTTCTGAAGGATATCCGTGTCCGATGCACTTTCCACTATGGCGCCCAGTTTGCAGTCGTCTGCAAACTTTGTCAGCCAAAGTCCTCCCATGTTGGCCTGTACTTCTGAGAAGTAGATGCCAAACAATAGGGGCCAAGGACCGAGCCCTGTGGGACACCACTTGTGACCGGCTTGGAGTCTGACACAGCGCCAGCAACTCTAACCCTGTGGGTTCCGTCCTTAAGCCAGTTTGCAACCCATCTTGTGACATATGGGTTTACATTTAAGCTGGTAAGTTTTTCTACAATACCCGAGTGGGGTATTGTGTCGAAAGCCTTTGCAAGGTCAAGGTAGACTGTATGGACTGCCTTTCCCTCATCAATGGCCTTGGTGACTGTTTCGAAGAAGTCGACCAAGTTCAAAAGGCATGATCTTCCCTTGACAAAGCCAAACTGGGTCGGGTCCAATGTCTGCAAGTCCCCTATATCTTTGCTTATGAGCTCCATTATGATCCTCTCCATAGCTTTGCAGACTAGACTTGTTAACCTTATGGGGCGGTAATTACCAGGGTCCGTAGAGGCGCCGCCTTTGTGGAGTGGGACCACAGTTGCCTAACGCCACTCCTTGGGCACGTATCAGAAAGCAAAACAAGGATTTCCAACAGGCTCAAGTAAACATCATTTCAAAAAACGGAGGCACAGAGGTTCAAAGAAGAAAGGAAGACCTTCCAGAACCAAGGACAAACTAAAAACAGACCGACTATATGTCCCCTCAGAATTCACCCCCCCCCCCAGTCAATTCTGTAAATCTACCCAGGAGTTTAGGTCTTCATTTCCTTTTGTGAAATGAAATAACCACAGACATTTGTTTTTTTAAAATCATACTAAAGGGTTACTGCTGGCAGTAGGAATCTTTTCCTCATTTTTAAGTGATCTCTTCCCATACTCTCAGTCAAACTAACCTGTTCCCTTGTGTTCACAGGCTCATAGGTAGGTACTAGGCTATCGGCCCTAGGGCTTATACAAGCCCAGCCAAAAAGGTACCCTGGCTTTTGTCACTCAAGAAAATTATTTTCCTGTGCCACTGTCGAGCAGAGCCATAGAAGTGATCCCCGGGGTGAATTTCCTATTTCCCATCCAATCATCAAGATTTTTCTTGAAGAGTGCTCATGAGGAGCTTTGTTTGATATAGACAGGTAGTTTATTCCAGAGTATGGAAATTCTATGGGACAGGAATCTATCCCTCCGGCATGTTCTGTTTATTGTGGTGACAAGGTTTAGGTCCCTAGAGCATGTAGCTCGGAGGGACTGGGATTTCTTTAAGTGGATCATGTCCAACAGCTCTGGGTTTGACATAGCTTTGTATGTGAGGCACAGATCACCTCTGAGTAGGCGATATGCGACGGAGTAAAGCTGGAGTTTTTTGAGACGGTCTGCGTAGGGCATCTGTTTGAGGCCGGTAATCCTCTTTGTGAGGTATTGCTGCTGCGGCCTTTCCAGTTGTTGTAGATGTCTTGTGAGGTACATACCAAAAGGGGCATTGTACTCTATAATGGGTCTAATGGGTGATGAGTAGAGGGAAACAATGACCTCTTTTTTTCTGGATGAGAAAACTTTTGTGATGAGGTGTGCCACATAGAAGGATTTCCCGACTACTGTGGCAATGTGATTATCAAAGGAGAGACTACTGTCCACCTGTGTCCCAACGTCTCTTATCACACTTTCCGTGTTAAGTATACTACTGCCTATGTTTTAAGTTCATGGGTACAGAGTTTTAACCAAAGGGGATGACAATGCACTTTTTGGCATTGAGCTTGAGGCCATGGCTTTGACACCAGGCATCTGTCTCAGTGAGGCCTTTTTGTAGGATGTCCACATCGTTAGGAGTTTCATTTAAGGCTCTTAGTTTGCAGTCATCTGCGAACTTCATTAACCAAAGATCTTCTGTGTTAGTCTGTACTTCACAGAAGTAGACACCAAACAGGAGAGGACACAGAACTGTACCCTGTGGTACTCCACTTGTCACTGGTCTGAAGTCGGATTTGGAGTCTGCTACTTTCACAGTGTGGGTTCTGTCACTGAGCCAGTTGGCAACCCATCTTGTGACATAGGGATGTATATCTAGTTTAGTGAGTTTATCTATAATTCCAGAGTGGGGGATGGTGTTGAAAGCCTTGGCAAGATCTAGATAGGCTGTGACCAATGAGGCGTTGACTTCAGGTGTGGAACACCGGTCACTCATGTTGGTAATGACTAGATCTAGGATAGTGTTGTCCCTGGTGGGGGTGTGGATAAGTTGATCCAGGGCATTGGAGTTTATGAATTCCAAAAAGATTTGAGGGAAGGAGTTGGTACATGAGTAGTTTTCCCAGTTAATGATGGCGTAGTATCGCCCATTATTAGGGTGTTTGGTTGAACCCTAATATTTTCCAGTACATCAAGAAAAGAGGAGTGGGAATCCTGGGGCATGGTGGAGGATCTGTAGCAAGCTACAATTTGGATTGCAGTTCTGCCCAGAGTTAGTTGCACTTGGATAACCTCGGATGCATTATGCTGAGCAACTAGCCTGGAGGTGTGGATATCCTTAATGAATATGGACACACTTCCGCCTTTGGTGTTCCAGTCCAGGTTACATGGCCGAAAAGTGAGGTATGAGTTATAGCCTGGTAGTGCAGGGGTGCTCTCTGGAGTCTTGAACCAGGTCTCAGTCACTGCACAGATATCGATGTTCTCCATTTTAAGGAATGCCTCGAGTGAGTGCATTTTGAGACTTAGACTTCTAGCACTGAGTAGCACCACCCTCAGTTTTTGATTGCCTGTTCCTGTTACGGTGGTGAATTTGTCATTTGAACCTTGCCTAAAAAAGGCACTACAGGGGTGGCAAGAACCTTAGCCAGTATCCGGAATCCCAAGGGTGACAGGTGCAGGCCATCTCTGGCAAAGCATCGTGGTCTGTTGACCATCTGTTCTGAATCAGATGCTGTCTCAGGGATAATAGAACAGATTTCTCCCACAGATAATAGAACAGATTTCTCCCTCAGCAAAGAGGGAAAGGAATGTCTCTTGTTCATAGGTTCATAGGTTTATACTAGGCTATCTGCCCTAAGGCATTTATAAGCCTAGCCCAAAGTTTTGTGGCTTACGCCACCCCTTATATGAAAAAATACTGTACCCATTAGTTTGTTGTGCCTCTGTCCAGCAGTGACACAGAGATGATTCCCGGGGTAAACCTACGATCTCCCATCCACAGGTCAAGATTTCTCTTGAACAGAGCCAGCGAGGTGCTCTGCCTCACATGGACCGGGATTTTATTCCACAGCATAGGGAGTCTCTGAGTGATAAATCTATCCCTCCAGCACGTCCTATTTATATCCGTGCTAAGGTTTAAGTCGCTTGCTCTAGTGGTTTTGGTGGATTTGGATTTTTTGAGGTGGAGCATGTCCATTAATTCCGGGTTGGACATGGCCTTGTATGTCAGGCACATGTCACCTCTGAGCAGACGGTATGCGACTGAACAGAGCTGGAGTTTCTTCAATCTGGCAGCATATGATAGATTTTGGAGTCCCTTTATCCTTTTGGTGAGGAACTTTTGGGGTCTCTCCAATTGCTGCAGATGTCGGGTGAGATACATCCCGAATGGGGCATTGTACTCGATCATTGGTCTGATAAGTGAAGAGTACAGGGGAACAATGACCTCACTAGATCTGGATGTGAATCCCTTCATGATCAGGTGGGCAATGTAGAAGGTCTTTCTAACCACTTTAGCAACGTGAGTGTCAAAAGAAAGGCCACTGTCAACCTGGGTCCCCAGGTCCCTGATAACCTCTTCTGTGCTTAGTGGATTGCCACCTATATGGTAGCTTGGGGTTACCTTGTTTTTCCTGAAGGGTATGACTATACATTTTTTGGCGTTTAACTTCAGGCCATGGCTCTGGCACCAGCTATCTGTTTCCGTGAGTCCCTTCTGAAGGATATCCGTGTCCGATGCACTTTCCACTATGGCGCCCAGTTTGCAGTCGTCTGCAAACTTTGTCAGCCAAAGTCCTCCCATGTTGCCCTGTACTTCTGAGAAGTAGATGCCGAACAATAGGGGGCCAAGGACCGAGCCCTGTGGGACACCACTTGTGACCGGCTTGGAGTCTGACAAAGAGCCAGCAACTCTAACCCTGTGGGTTCTGTCCTTAAGCCAGTTTGCAACCCATCTTGTGACATATGGGTTTACATTTAAGCTGGTAAGTTTTTCTACAATACCAGAGTGAGGTATTGTGTCGAAAGCCTTTGCAAGGTCAAGGTAGGCTGTATAGACTGCCTTTCCCTCATCAATGGCCTTGGTGACTGTTTCGAAGAAGTCGACCAAGTTCAAAAGGCATGATCTGCCCTTGACGAAGCCAAACTGGGTCGGGTCCAATGTCTGCAAGTCCCCTATATCTTTGTTTATGAGCTCCATTATGATCCTCTCCATAGCTTTGCAGACTAGACTTGTTAAGCTTATGGGGCGGTAATTACCAGGGTCCGTAGAGGCACCGCCTTTGTGGAGTGGGACCACAGTTGCTGTACGCCACTCCTTGGGCACATCCGGGGACACCATCCGGTCCCATTGATGCTGTGTTTTTAGCTTTAGAGAGAGCAGCTTTCACCTGCGCATTTGAGATGTCTGGGAGGCTACACTCCGCTGGGATAGTTATCTCTCCTTTAGGGGGGGAGAGGGGGGTGAAGTTTGCACTGAACCTGTCTGCCAGTATGTTGGCAATGTCTGTGGGTTCAGTGATTTTTGTATCATTTTGGACTAATTCTGAGCATATCTGGGAGTTTCCACCCAGGTTCCTAACATAGCTGAAAAAGGCCTTATGATTGTCCTTTGAATCCATGGCAATTTGTCTCTCAAAATTGGCCTTAGTTGATTTTATGAGTGCTCGTATTTTTTTACTAATAATGATCAGGGGTGACCTTCCCTTTTATGGATTTTGTTCTATCATGTAATAGCTTTCTCCTCTTATTGTAAAGTTTGTTAATGGCTGGGGTCCACCAGACTGGACGTTTGCCCTTTGTGGAAAGAGTCTTGGTTTTATTTGGGATTGCCTGATCCATGCAGTCCTGGAGGTGTTCATAGAAGGCATTTGTAAGGGCTTCCGCAGCTTGGGTTGTGGTTTCCACTGGCTCAGGGGACTTGAAGGATACCACACCAGTCTTGAGTAGTGTGAAGTTTGCTTTAGAGAAGTTGTTCACTGTGGTCTTTTTTGTTTGGGGTGGGGGCGGGATGTGGATTTCCAGTGAGATTAGTTTATGATCAGATCTCACTAATGAGGGATATACTTCCGGTGTGGAGCACTTTGTCCCCATGTTTGTGATAATGAGATCTAGTATATTTTCTCCTCTCGTGGGAACAGTGACTAGCTGTTTCATGGCATTTGAATTTATGAACTCCAGGAACCGTTGGGCTAGAAAGTTAGGGCTTGAGTAATGTTCCCAGTCTATATTCGGGTAGTTGAAGTCACCCAATATGATGGTGTTTGGAGATACATTTATACCCTCCAGTGTCTTCAGGAAGGCTGTGTGGGGTTCCTGAGTTTGAGAGGGTGGCCTGTAGCATGCTACAATTTGTAGAGCAGTTTTGCCTATGGTTAGTTGCACCTGGATGGTTTCGAAGCTTATGTTGCCACCAACCTGGAGGTGTGGGTATCCTTTATGAATATGGATACACCCCCTCCTTTTGTGGTGTGGTCCGGGTTTTGGGGCCGGAACGCATGATATGAGGTAAAACCTAATAGTGCCAGGGTGCTCTCAGGAGCCCTGAACCAGGTTTCAGTTACAGCACAGACATCGATGTTCTCCATACTGAGAAGGGCCTCGAAAAGGCCCATTTTAAGATTTAGACTTCTGGCATTGAGCAGCATTACCCTCAGTTTCTTCCCATTTTTGTTTTCTAGGGTGGTAGGTTTAGAATTTGAGCCTTGCCTAAAAAAGGTACTATGGGGGTGGCAAGAGCCTTAACCAATATCCAGAATCCCAGGGGTGACAGGTGCAAGCCGTCCCTTGCGAAGCAGCGTGGCTTGTCAAGCATGTCATCCCAGGCAGACAGACACTGGATCCTCTTTGAATGACACCAGACATTAAGCAAATTGTTAAAGCTGATCATCTTGTCTCTATATTGTGGCATCATTCTTGGTGAAGGAAGGACACTGCTCAGGGTCAGGGTCATACCTGCCTGGGCTACATAATCAGAGAGCTCCTCTATGTCTCTTTTCATGTAGCCCAGGGAGGTACGTCTCAGGTCGCTCACACCAGCATGGACAATGACTGTGTCATATTTGTACTTGCCGTGGAGTGACCCGAGTGCTTGTGTTATGTGGCGGACTCTAGCGCCCGATAGGCAGCTTACTGTGACCCTCTCCTTGTTCAGCCTGGTGAGTGGGACGTCAGTGTGTCTGACTATGGAGTCACCTATGACAAGTATGTTTGGTGTTGTATTTGGCCTTATGGGGCTGTGACTGCTTTGCACACTGATTTTATGGTTTATGTGTTGCTTGTGGGGTGTCTTGAGGTAGCAGTTGTTTGGGTGTCTGCTTTGGAGGCCTCTGCTGTTTAGGTAAATTTTTACTCAGAGCCTCCGAGTATGTCTTTGTGTGTTTATGTGTTTGATTCAGTGGTGTGGTAGCATTATGTGAGGCTGGTTTTGTGGTGTGTGTAGTTGCCTTCTCCTCCTGTCTGGTCTTGCCAGTCCTGAGTTGAGAGAGCTCAGCCTCCAGTTTGGCTAAATAGCTGCATCTCTCGCAAGTATTTGTGTTATGTGGGAGGAGGAGAGGGTTGTCTGTGTACATGAGGCAGTTATAACATTGCCTCAAGATTCCCAGATTCACCAGCTGGGCCGGAGAGGAGATTGACAACTGACCTTTGGACATGCTAGAATAATATTGGGAATTCCTTAATAATTGAAAACAAGGGCCAGTGGGGAGCGAGGGTGTAGTGCGTTTAATTTTTAGTGCTGACTTATATAATTGCTTTAGTGAGCAAGTGCCAGGTAACTTGAGTGCAATGTGTTACAAGTAACTAAATGCAAAAACGACAAACAGTAACTTTCAAGTGAAACAAGGAAATAAGTACAGTAAGCAATGCAGATATCACTAGTGATCCACAGAAGCGCTGAGAAGCCACGTATTAGGTGGAATTAGCGTTCCAGGGAAATAACAAGCAAACAAACAACAAGCATATAAACAAAGCTACATTCAGCAGGCCTGGATCTAGTCTATGCTACAGCAAACAAGGTGTACCAATTTCAGTTGGATACAGTTCAAATATTCAGGCACTATAAACCTTTAACCAGAAATTCCCAGCTCTGAAGGGCAGAGTCCAGCCTCTTCTCCCACAAGAGTGCACACCACGAACCTTCTTAATGTAAAATAACTGGCCTGAAGCCCAAGTGCTTAAACCAGAACTAATACACTTGGACACTGGGCTCTCAATCAGCAGTTCCCAACTTAGAAGGATGAAAGCTACCTGTCCTGCCACCACAGTGCTTGCCACAAACCTTCCTAATGTAAAACAACTGGTCTGAAGCCCAAGTGCTTAATCCAAAAGACTTAGAATGATAGCTACACTTTAATCAAGTTACAACCAAGCAGTGATAAATACAATTGAATACTTTAGAGAATGTCTGGATTAGTGCTCAAGTTACACAAACAAAGCTAGATCCAGCAGGCCCGAATCCAGTCTATGCCACAGCAAACAAGGCGCATCAACTTCTGTAAGAAGCAGTTCAGATATGCATGCACTATAAGCCTTTAACCAGAAATTCCCAGCTCAGAAGGGCAGAGTCCAGCCTCTCCTCCCACAAGAGTGCAGACCACGAACCCTCTTAATGTAAAATAACTGGCCTGAAAGCCCAAGTGCTTAAACCAGAATTAATACACTTTTAGAATAACAGACACTGAGCCCTCAATCAGCAGTTCCCAACCTAGAAGGATGTAAGCTACCTGTTCTGCCACAACAGTGCAGACCACAAACCCTCTCAGTGCAAAACAACTGGTCCGAAGCCCAAGTGTTTAAACCAAAAGGCTTAGAATGAGTTACACCAAGCAGTAATAAATATAACTGAGTATTTTTAAGATGATACAAAAGTAAAATGAAGTAGGTAGAAACACAAGTACAGTAAAAGCAGATGAAATTTTTTTTTTTTTTTTAATCTGAACAAGTGCTGAGATCAAAGAAACAGATTTGAGTGCTGAAACTAGAAAACTGGCTAGTTATAAGAAAAAAAAAACAAGCTAGAAGGCTTCCCTCACACAGAAGGGCTTGGGGGCTCAGAAGCCTACAAATAGTCTATACCACTTGACAGGAAAGGCAGTAAATAAGCTTAATTTTTTTTGTGCTAAAGAAACAAAGGACTTGGAGGCCTGTCCTAGACCTGTCTTTTGGAAACTTTCATATCTTAATTTCAAAATTCAAAATGTGTTTTCTGAAGTCTCTGCTGTACCTCATTCCTCCATCTGGTTTTCTGGTAACACTGGATTTAAAAGATGCTTACTATCACATTCTAATCAACAATTTCAGGCATATTTTACTTTTCTCTCCGTCTGACTTGCATTTTCAGTTTGTTGTTTAGCCTTCTGGTTTACATGCAACACGAAGAGTGTTTACAAAGTGTCTGGCTCCTGTAATGGCACAGTGCAGGTTGCAGAGCATCCACATTTTCCCTTACTTAGGTGATTCCTTGATTTTAGCAGATTATTTCAAGCCAGACAAAAACGTCTTGGGTAGTGTTGCTCTCCTACTTTGGACACAATCGAAAAGTCTTTGTGGGTTCTGTTCAACCAGCTTTTTTATACACAAATACATTATGATAGAAATTTAATGACTTTAACTTAAGTAAATTATATACAAACTAACTACTGCAATCACACATGCTCACTCTCTATCTGCACTCTCAAAATGGAACTGGAAATAGCACGTGCCTGGTATTTATATGTGCATGCTCAGACCTTGATATGCTGTTTAAAGATAAAGCACATACGCTGTGATCTACATCCTCCCACTTTGAGAATTGGATCATGCGATATTATGAATCTATTTGTCATGCAGAAAATACGAGTTATTTGTCATGCAATTACACAAGACTAGGTACATATATACAGTTACGTCCACGTTGCTGTGTATTTCACACCGTGACTGAAAATTCTACCATACAGTGTGACATAAAACTGAGAATTAAGTTTAGCAACTGGAGCCGTCTACAAAATGTTCAACTTTGGGAGTATTTGGAGCATCTTCAGGAATGGAAGTAGAGGTTGAAACACACTCTCGGATGGGAATGTTTGCTTCGCTCTGAGATCTAGAGTTTGTATCACAGGAACAATGCTGCAGTGATGAATCTGGTACAGGAAGATGTCTGTGATTTCTCCTGTACTCCACACCCTCAGATTCTACAAAGTAGGATCTCGGCACAGCACATATACCTGTAACTTGACCAATCCGGTTGAAAACTTTCGCTGATTGTATCCTCAACGTCTCTCCTTCCCTCAACGGATGAAGAAATCTGCTCGATTTATCATAACTGGACTTCTGGATGGAACGCTTCTTGAATAATTGAGCCTTGATGGTTCTGTTGTTCTTAGCTTTAGGCCTCAATAAACTGGAACTAATAAGTAGCATTGTTCTGGTTTGGGGCCAGTGGAAACTATGGCCAAAACTGCAGAATCCTGTATAAACGCATTCTACGGACATCTCCAGGAATGCATGGATCATGCTATCCCAAACAAAAATAAAACCCAAACATCTAAAGGCAGACGCCCAGTCTGGTGGACCCCAGCCATAAATAAATTGTACAACAGAAGGAGGAAGATACTACATGATAGAGCAAAATCCCTAATAGGGAAGGTATCCCTGATCAGTACTAGCAAAAAATTACGATCCCTCATAAAATCCTCCAAGGCCAGCTTTGAGAGAAAAATTGCTCAGGATACTAAAGACAATCATAAGGCTTTTTTCAGTTATGTTAGGAAACTGGGATGCAGCTCCCAGACTTGTTCTGAGTTAACTCTAAATTACAAAAAAATACACTGAACCCACAGACATCGCAAATATCCTGGCAGACAGGTTCAGTGCAAACTTCTCCACCCCCTCCCCCCCCCCCAAAAAAAAGAGCAAGTATCTATCCCGGCAGAGGGCTGACTCCCAAACATCTCTGATGCTCAGGTGAAGGCTGCCCTCTCCAAAGCAAAAAACACTGCTTCCATGGGACCAGATGGCGTCCCGGGTTGCGTCCTACATGAACTCCAAGAACTAATCCCTCAAATAAAACAGCTGTACAATCTCAGCCTCACTACAGGATATGTGCCCACAGAATGGCGTACAGCAACAGTGGTCCCACTCCACAAAGGTGGAGCCTCCACGGGACCCTGGAAACTATCGCCCCATAAGCCTGACTAGCTTAGTCTGCAAGGCTATGGAGAGGATCATCATGGAGCTCATAAACAAAGACATTGGGGACCTACAGACACTAGATCCTACCCAGTTCAGCTTCGTCAAGGGCAGATCCTGCCTTTTGAACCTGGTTGACTTCTTCAAAACAGTCACCAAAGCCATAGATGAAGGGAAGGTAGTCCACACAGCCTATCTGGACCTAGCAAAGGCATTTGACACAATACCCCACTCGGGCATCATAGATAAGCTATCCAGCTTAAATATAAACCCCTATGTCACAAGATGGGTCGCAAACTGGCTCAAAGACAGAACCCACAGAGTGAGAGTTGCTGGAGCCATCTCAGACTCGAAACCGGTCACAAGTGGCGTCCCACAAGGTTCTCTCCTGGGACCGCTCTTGTTCGGTAGATACTTTTCAGAGGTACAGGCCAACGTGGGAGGACTATGGCTCACCAAGTTCGCAGACGACTGCAAACTAGGTGCCATAATCAACTCTCCAGCTGACACAAACATCCTTCAAAAAGGTCTCACAAAGACAGATAACTGGTGCCAGAGCCATGGTCTAAAGCTAAATGCCAAAAAGTGTATAGTCATACCCTTTGGCAAAAACAATGTGCCCACAAATTACCACATAGGCGGTAACCCATTAAGTACAGAGAAAGTAATTAGGGATCTGTGGACCCAAGTTGATAGCAATCTCTCCTTTGACAACCACATTGCCAAAGTGGTTAGAAAGACCTTTTACATAGCCCACCTCATTATGAAAGGATTCACATCTAGATCAAGAGAGGTAATCGTGCCCCTTTATTCATCCCTCATCAGGCCCATCATAGAATACAATGCCCCCTTTGGGATGTACCTTACCCGACACCTGCAGCGATTAGAAAGACCCCAAAAGTACCTCACCAAGAGGATCAAGGGACTCAAACAGATGCCATATGCTGCTCGGTTAAAAAAACTCCAGCTCTACTCAGTTGCATACCGCCTACTTCGAGGCGATCTATGCGTGACATATAAAGCTATGTCCAATCCAGAATTAATGGACATGCTCCACCTCAGTAAATCTAAATCCCTTAGAGCCACACGCTCGAGGGACTTGAACCTCAGCACTGAAATAAATAGAACTTGCTGGAGGGACAGATTCATAACCCAGAGGCTCCCTTCGCTCTGGAACAGAATTCCAATTCATGTTAGGCAGAGCACCTCACTGAATCTCTTCAAGAAGAATCTTGATGAGTGGATGGGGGATCGTAGGTTTGTCCCGGGGATTACTTCCGTGTCACTATTAGACAGAGGCACAGTAAACTAAACCTTAAAAAGGGCACAGTATACTCAAATCAATGGGTGGCGTAAGCCAAACAAAATCGGGCTAGGCTTATAATTGCCCCAGGGCAGATAGTTCATATGTTCATACTAGGCTAAGTCTTTGAGCAGGTCAGCCAAGTATATCGTCATGGGATACGTTTCTGAGATTAAGTAAATTCAAAGAGACATCGGTATTGTCACGCTTTGACCTTTCAAGTAATTGCTTTGCATTTTGCACTACACATTCAGCTAGCCCATTTGACTGTGGACATTCAAGACTGCTAGTAACGTGTACAAAGTTCCATTCTCTTGCAAATTTCTAAAATTACTGACTAGTAAAAATTGAGTACCATTGTCAGAAACAACTTTGTGTGGACTACCATGGACTGAAAAATGTTGTTTCAACTTGATAACAACAGTAATGGATGCTAAATTAGGTAGTACGTCAATCTCAAAACAATTCGAATACTAAGTAGTGTTGATTGTTCCACTTGAAGATATCAGTGGCTACTGCTGATCAAGATACTTCAGGAACCTGACTTAGCTGAAGTGGTTCTCTTTGGAAATGCAGTTTAGTACTACTGCATACTGAACAAGAAGAAAAGTACTTGATCAATGTCTTCCACTAGTGAAAGCCAAGATACTAATTCTCTCACTCTTCTCTTAGTGGATGCAGAACCTGGGTGACCACAATGCAAAATATGGAAATATTCCTGCTGTAAAGGAAGCAGGAACAACAATTTTAGGACCCTTGAAAATAATGCCATCTTCCATCAACATTTCATCTCCGTAAGGAAAATGGGTTTGCACTTCAGGTGGTACACTAGATTGCTTTGACAGCCATCCAACACTAATGCAGTGATTGAGCTTCTTCAAAACTGGATCAGTCTTTGTGTGATCTCTCAGATCATCAAGTCTAGTAGTTGAGAAATTACACACTGCCATCACTTCAAAGTCAAAATTCTCTGCGTCAAGCTGTCATGTTGCATTTCTGGGTGATCTAGATAAGGTATCAACCAGCTAAAGTAGTTTGCCTATCATACAGACCACTTTGAATTTGTACATTTGCAATTTGAGCATCATTCTTTGTAATCTCACTGGAGTTGAATGCATGGGCTTCTTTAGAATACTAACTAGAGGTTGGTGATCAGTTTCAATCTGAATAGCTCAACCATAGATATAATCATGAAACTTGGAACATGCAAATACTATTGCCAAATGTTTTTTATCCATTTGAGCATACTGCATCTCAGTTTGGGTAGTGTTCTAGATGCATAGGCTACTGGTCTGCCCTCTTGAAGAATGACTGCGCTAAGACCAAATTTCGAAACATCACAGGAAAGAGTGACTGGTTTATTTACATTAAAGTATCTTAACGTAAGTGGAGTGGCAATGTTCTTCAAATGCTTTCATGTGCTGTTCTAACCATGACCATGTAACATTTTTGTGTGTCAACTCTCTTAAAGGTGCTGTCAACTCACTGACGTCTGGTATAAACGTACCTAAATAGTTGACCATGCCTAGGAAACGCTGTAGAGGTTGAATATTATCTGGTGCTGACATCTCAAGAATAGCTGCTTGTTTGGTCGAGTCTGGTCTCAATCCAGTACTGGTAAATAAATGATCTACATATGTAACTTCTGGTAGTCTGAATTTACACTTCAGAGGATTGAGCTTCAAGTTTACTTCATGTGCTCTGTCTAGGACTCTCTTTAGGTTTCTTTAATGCTCTACTTCATTGCCTCTAACCAACAAAATCATCTACTATTATGGCACAAGGATAACCCGAAAAAATTTGCTCCACTATACGCTGGAAGACTTCACTTGTAGAATTTATTCCAAATGGCATCCTCAGGAATCGGTATCTGCCAAACGGGGTACCAAAAGTGGTTAGTAATGAGGATTTGTGATCAAGCATCACATGGCAAAATGAACTTTTTATATCCAAGACAGAAATAACAGTGGCATTTGGCATTAGGCTCTTCGACTGTGCACATTGGATGACACGGTTTCTTCAATGCTTTGTTCATATCTCTTGGGTCAATACATATTCTGTTTTCATCAGAGCCTTTCTTGTGAGCTGCTACCACAGATGACACCCATTCATCTGTGGTACAATTTACACCTTGCTGCACCATTTTATCCAACTGAGCTTTGACTTTATCTTGCATAGCTATCAGAACTTTTCTTGCTGGTCTAACTACTGGAGTGACCTCTGGGTCTAACTTCATGGAGTACAAAACTGAAGTTTGCCCAACTTGTCATCGAAAACATCAGCATACTTTGAGAAAATGACTTCAGAAAAATTGGAACTAGGATATGCAGTTATGTGATGAACTTCTTTGGTAAAAGATAGCAGATTCACTCTCAAACTGTCTTTGAGACCCAATAATGACTGTACTGGTCTTCGGACTACACAGCATAACAAAGCTATAACAGTTCTTAGCCAAACAACATGAAAGCATCACTGAGTCTTCGGTTTGAATTTCTTCACCTCCATAAGCAACAAGCTTCGCACTACTAGCCACAGTGAGTTGCTCATTAATTCTCACTTTAGCAAATATGTCCACTGATATAACATTACACTTTGAGCCAGAGTCTACTTTAAGCTCTGTGGATTTACCATTGATCCAGACTGTACAAAACACTGTTCTTTCCCAAGAAATTCACTGCATCAACTCTTTCATGAATTACTGACACACCATCTACATAAAAAGTTGACTGTGGCAGCTCTACTTGATCAACTTGCTTTTTTGTGTGACCCTTCTTTACAACTGTGTGGGGTTTACTTAATTTGCAAAACTTTAGAAAATGGTTCCATGTTTTACTCTTGTGACATTGCTGACCACATGCTAAGCATTTTTCTTTTTTAGAATCATGACTGACACCACAACTGTGACAGTTAACAACAAAGCTGGACTTAGGTTTTGCTAATTCACATTTGTACGGCACTGAGCATGTTCCTTTAACTGACCTGGTCTTAGAACTTGCTAGAAAACTGCATGGTTTCCCTGGTGAGCCAGCAGGGGTTGTGGTTGCCATTTGCTTAGGCCTACTTCTGTTTTCCACATGTTGCATGCTATCTACATTTGCTCTGCAGGCTGCTGAAACCATGCTCTTGTCACTTGCAAGCATACTTGTGTCTTTTTCTGTATCTTCATGGATTTGACAAATCTCAATGGGTTTATTCAATGTTAAATCACTGTCACGAAACAAAATCTTTTTCACAGCAGCACTATTAATACCACACGTGCCTGTCCTTTATTAACTCGTCTTTTAAGTCACCAAACTGGCACATTTTAGCTTTCTCAGGTCAGTTATATAAACTGCAAATGTTTCCTCTGGTTTCTGATCTCTCATGTAAAACAAATGCCTCTCTAATGCAATATTTGTCTGGGGGTTACACATTTCTCTAAATATGCGCTTCAAACATATGGGGTCTTCCCTTGATTCAGCCTGTATAACAATATGATGATTTTCACCTTCTTCCTCCTATACTGCTGGTGCATAACAGATGAACTCTCTCTGACCCAGCTAGGTTTAGCAAACTGAATGCCCTGGTGCGTACATCTTTATCTGAATAAGCTGCTTGCATAAAAATATCGTCATACTCTTGCGCAAATATTCTCCAATTCTCTGCAATATTCTGATTAAATACAAGTGGTTAGGGCTTTCAAAATCTGTCTGCCATATTAACACATACCAGTCAAGGGTTTTGCAAATAAGTACAAACACATACACATATGCCAGAAATTTATGCCAGTATTTGACTTTCCCCAATAGCACAACAAGTGTCTGTATAACTGAACTTTTTGTGAAATAAGTCTCTCGGACACTGCAATACTCTTGAAATTACTGTACTGCAAGAAATCACCTCTAATCAATGTAAGAAACATTTCAAATAATTGCACGATGGGAACAGACTGTGCAGAAGAAGCTCAGAGTTAGTAAGATTTCGAAGTAATTGCACTTTGTGAATAAACAGTACACACCATAGTGAAATTTCCCCAAAATGGCAGTATCTTGCTAGGCAATTCTTTACAGTGCAAGAAACACTCTGTAATGGTGGCACTTTGCAAATAGACACATCCAGCATAAGAAACTTTTCTAAATTACTATACTTTGACTATACTTCACAAAATAGTTGCACTTTGCACACAAATAACTTTTCAGAATACATGCACAGTAATACGCACACACAGTAAGCACTTTTACACACACTCTGAGATACTTCGAATAACAAGACGTTATGTATTCACCATAACGTTCTGAGTAGTTATACTTCATTTGTCTTCAACCTGCAGGTCTATGGATCCAAATCTGATTCAACACGGCCGGATAACTAGCATTTGATCTGAGTTCTAAGCTCCTATCTTTACCCATAATGCCCCTGGTCTTTTTCCTCCCTTCAGATCGAGTTTGCTGCTCAGCAAAACCACACTCCCAACCCAACAAGAACTTGAAACTACTGACAGTCCAAAGAATCCTAAACCAAGCATAAGGGGGACCCTTGTGGAATGTATATCTCCCGTATACATGGTCACAACAACAGTTTCAAGGTCGGGGGAAGGAGGGGGGATGGCTGAAGACAAATGAAGTACAACTACTCAGACAGAACGTTAAAGTGAGTACATAACTTCTTTATCTGAAGTAGTTGACTTCATTTGATCTTCAACCTGTGGGACAGAGTCCCCAGCTACCAACACCAGGGAGGCCCTCATGGAAGGATATTCCGGAGGACCGCAGAGCCAAAAGATGCTCTGTTCCTGGATACAATGTCCAATTTGTAATGTGAGATGAAGGTATGGGATGAAGACCAAGTAGCTGCACAACAAATATCATATATGTGGTGCCTTTCTTCTTCCCCAGGCCTCTTGGTAGGAGTTTGAGTTCCCAGAGGGCTAGGAAGGAGAAGAAGCAGTAGTAGCCGTAGTAGTAGCAGAAGAGGCCGAAGCCAGGGGTGCAGGGGCGGCCATCACTGAGGAGGGAAGCAATCCCTTAAGGATAAGCTTATCCTTCCTGTCTTCAAGGGCCCGCGGGTTGAATCCCGCACAAATTGGACAGGGGGTAAGCAAATGAGCATCCACCCAGGCAAACTATGCACAGAGTGTGGCCATCGGCTGGGGAGAGCTTATGGCCATACTCTGTGCACTTTCTAAACCCTGGTTTAAGGTATCACACATACTCCTAACCATAAACATGGGCATGCACACTCAGACACATAGAAAGATAGGAAGAACTAGGCCAAGAAGGGAAACAACTTTTTTTTTATTATTATTATATCCAATGCCAAACGCGGGTAGGGAAGGTAGGATAGAAAGAAAGAAATTAGCACAGAAAGATAGAATAAGGTGACCCAAAAAACAACTCACTTCCCAAGAAAATCACTCGGAGCTCAGACCATAATGCTAGCTGTTTCAGTGACAAACAAGATCCGAAGGGAGGAAGGAGACACTGGCATTATAGGTAAGGGGAGGAGCTTGGAGCTCGGATCAAATGCTAGTTATGCGGCCGTGTCGGATCAGATTCAGATCCATTGATACACAGGTTGAAAATCAAATGAAGTCAACTACTTCAGATCTCTAGTTATGCCCTTGATACAATATAAAGTCGCAGTTATGCCAAAACACTGCACTTTACCAAAAAACATGCAGTCACCTTGCTTTACTTATGCTTAATGTGCCCTTTTTGCCCTTATTATATTTGTTTTGCTTGTTTAATCTCTTTTCATGTCCATTTTACTTTTCTTGTGCTCAATTTACTCTAAACATGCCCATTTTGCCTCAAACACACACATTTTGCTTTAAACACACTTGAGCTGCTTTTCTGATAACCGTTTTATCAAATATCTTAATCTTAAACATTTCGCTTAGTTAATAAACCTTTTGTGCCTCCCCTTGCTTAACAATCTGGTTGGTGCCCTTGTAATGCTCCGTTTTATTTTTTTTATAATATAAGCAGTTTACGGTTATCTCTGCACCTCATGGCTCTGAATATAATTCGCTGGAATCCCAATTCTGACACTATGTCTCTCTCCTACTTTGGACACAGCAAAAGAGTTTTGGCGTGGGTTATGTTAAAGCAGCTTTATTATATACACACACACACATCATGGTAGAAGTTTACTGACGTTAACTTAAATAACTTATATACAAACTAACTACTGCAATCATACATGCTCACTCTCTGGTTGCACTCTCAAAATGGCACTGGGAATAGCATGAACCCAGTATTTATATGTGCATGTTTAGTCCTTAATATGCTTCTTAAAGATACAGCATATACACTCTGATCTACAGGTAGTAAATCTATTTCCCTACCTGGGATTTCCGATGAAGACAGAGACATCTTCTGTTGTTCCATCTTACAAGACAATGTTTCTAGGATGTTTCTTAGATACAACACTTATTATGGCATTTCTTCCTCTATACAAAGTGGAACTTTACGGGACTTCCAAGATGGCTGCACACTGAGTAACAGCTTAACTCTAGCTCTCCCAGTGTGAAAACTGAAACTCAACGGAGATGGCCTATAGACTTTTGTGTTTATGGGCAAATTTCAGTAACTTGTTAGCAAGTGTACAACCTGGATGCCAGGAAAATAAAAAATACAAAGCACTCGGAAAAAAAATCAGCTACAAAAAAGTGAGGAAGAAACACTGACTGGAAAGTTCTGCAGCTGTTCAGCAAAAAACAATGCACCCTTCAGACATTACTTCTAGTCAACTACAGGAAGATACAACACAAATGCACACAGACCTGGTTAAAATAAACTAAACATTGATGGAGTATATCAATTCAAACAACAAAAAAGCTGGAAAAATGGAAGAAGCTTTAAACATATTCCAATGAGGTGATAAAGCTGCAAAAATCAGAGGTTGAAATGAAGAAAAGGCTGGCACAATATGAGACTGCTCAGGAAGAGATGTTTCAAAAATTAATACAATTAGAGGACAGAGCACATAGGCTTAACCTGAGAGTTCCAGCTATACTAGAGTAGCTGGCAGGAACAAGCTGCATTAATTTTATGAAAGCACAAATAAGCAACTGGACTGGTATGCCACAGCAGGACTGTTAGTTGAAACAGCACATTGAGTATATGCTCTAAAGCTGGCTACGAGAAAGCAACGTAGACCTTCAATAGTAAAGATGCAATCCTACTAACAGAAGGACTTGATTCTGACAAAATTTTGGCAGTAGAACAAAATACTAAAAGTGGGAGACAAAAGAGTGTTTGAGGAGAATGATTACTCACTGTACACCAGGCAGAAGAAGACTACATTTGTTCCACTATTCAGGGAATGTGGAGGCGGAGGTGTGAGATTCAAACTGCTGTACCCAGCTATCTTCATGGTATTCTTCCCTGGAGGGATAAAATCCTTTTTTGATGAAGTGCATCCTAACGAGGAAACACCAAAGTTTATCAAACAAAAAGTGAGCTGTGAAACGGAAGCAGATTCTGCTTATTGTTCTTCTGGTAATAAAGACCACAGAGGGACTACCTGTGAAACCTTTTTCACTGTTTCGATGGAAAATGTTGGACAGAAGGAAGGGAGGATGAGAGAGTTGACTAGCAGAATCAAGAGTATGTTGGAAATGAAGCACAGACAGGATCTGGGAGATGGAGATAGTAATAAAATCAGTAACTTAATGTGGGAATACAATTCAATAACTATATTTGCGAAAGATGACAGAACAAGAAGATCCTGGAAATACTGAACTTTATCAGAATTTGTTGGACTTGTGAGGGACTCTAAAGTATATGCCCTACTTCATGCCATTAATGTTCAGAACAATGCTTTGGGGAGGGGGAGAAAGTTAACTGTAAGTAAAGAAAACATTTCTTCTTAATAGTACTATTTTTGTGGTGTATGGTTTTCTTTGCATGCTATAAAGTAAAGTGTTCACACTTATTTTTAACTGTAATGGGAAATGTAAATATGTGCTGCTGTTCTTTTTTTCATTTCTTTCTCCCCTCTCTCTTTCTTCTTGTTCAGTTTTAAGAAATGTATGCACTGCAATGTATAAAAAAAAAGCTTGGTTAAAAGAGCATGACAAAAGAAAAATGAATGTACTTTTTCTTGCATGGGGAATGACTGGATTAAGGCCCTCACATTGACTTAATAACAAGATTTTAGAGAAAGCAAGTAAATGAAAAAGAATACTGAATATTATGAGGCTTTTTTTCCTAGCAAATGAGTGTATGCTTAGTAGCAATTCTGTATCTGGCCCTCAAGTCTCCACTGAAACAATCTGACAAAGAGTAATTGACTGTTTCTCATATCTCCATGCAGACTACCTGAGGGCTTTTCATCCAGATAAAAAGAGGTCATTGTCTCACTGTACTTATCCCTCATTAGACCCATTATAGAGTACATTACGCTGTTTGGTATGTACCTCACAAGACATCTGCAACAGCTGGAAAGGCCGCAGAAATACCTCACTAAAAGAATCACATGCCTAAAGCAGATGCCCTATGCTGACCGTCTAAAAAACTCCAGCTATACTCTGTGGCATATCGTCTACTCACAGGCAATCTCTGCTTAACATATAAGGCCATGTCAAACCCTGAGCTGCTGGACATGCTCCACTTAAAGAAATCCCAATCCCTCAGAGCCACACGCTCCAGGGATCTAAACCTTGTCATCACAATGAACAAAACATGCTGGAGGGATAGGTTCCTGACCCAGAGACTCCCCATACTCTGGAATAGACTGCCCATACATGTCAAGTAGAGTGCCTCCTTAGCCCTCTTCAAAAGGAACCTTGACAATTGGATGAGAGAGAGGAAATTCACCCCGGGGATCACGTCAGTCACCCTGCTAAACAGGGGTCCAGGGAAGTAAATATTGTGGGAAGAAATATCCAGGGAATTGTTTTGGCTAGACTTGTATAGGCTCTAGGGCAGATAGCCTAGTACCAACCTATGATAAAGAGACACTGGTTACAGTCTGGTGGAGAGTGAATGGCCAGGGGAAAAAAAGAAAAGAGAAACTGGCTATGAATTACAGTTCCCTGAAAGCATTCAGGGTTTTTTCCAGCTGGGAGAGCTATAAAGAAAAGATAAGACAAAACCAGTTAGCACTTAGTAGAATAATAGGCTGCACCATGCGTCTAAGCATAGATAACCTTTCTTTTAGGTTAACTAAAGTCTATGAGTGTGGCTGTCAGTTTGGGACATTTGTCATATTAGGAGGGTAAAACTTCTACATTTGAAGATGTACACAGTATTTTATATGTATTAAATTAATAGGTTTTAGGGTGTGTTGCTTTTTTTTTAATGTAAGGGCTTTCAATAAAACAAAAAGTTTTGTAGAATGTGACATATGCTCAAATGGATATGACAACAAACAACTACATAAAAGTTCAACCTGCCAAACTATGCATGTAACACAAAAGTTGGAACTAGACATTTAACAAAAAGGTGTCATACATACAAGGTGGGAATAATGACGTTTTAATTCAATGATGCTTTCTGTAATGTCTTTAAATGTCAATAGTCTCACAGATAAATACAAAAAAGAAAGACTAGTGAACTATAAAAATGTAGGGTGCAAATAGATATGTTACAGGAAACACGCCTGGAAAGAACTGAACATATGAATTTGATAAAGAAAGGTTTTCAGGATGGTTATTCAGCGGAATATCTGGGAGAAAGGAAAAGAGAAGTACTTATATTAATTGCAAGAGGAGTTCCAATAGTTTTAGAAGATGATAAAAAAAGATAATCATGGCAGATTTGTAGTGCAAAGGGGCTATTGGCAAGGGACTTGAGGGATTACACTGGCATGTACGTATATGCCATCTAAAGCTGCTATAATGGAGCCTAAGAAAATTCTGGGAGAAATAATTAGTTTTCACCATGGAATATTACTTATAGGTGGGGACTGGAATTTGATTTGTAGCAGTGAAGATGTGTCTGGGGGCCCAGAAGGGAAACTATAACAAAGAAGGGTAGACGTTTGAAGAAATTTATGAAATTATTTGGCATGGAAGATGAGAATTCAGTAATAGGAGTTCACAGTAAATTTACATATTATTCCCCAAGATAGAAACTGGGTTAGACTAGACAGAATTTACATTTCACAGGAACATGTGCATTTAATTGAAGGGCTTGATATGCACCCAATAACTACTTCAGATCGTGCACCAATAATAACTAAAATAAAAACACAAGGCAATGAAATAAAAATGAGACACTGGTACTTTCCCAACTAACTGTTGAAAAAAAGAGGAATTTAAGGAATGGGTAGATTATACAGGAGTTATTCGAGAGGACAAATTACTTCTGAAAATATAACTAGGGAGTGAAATAAAATTAAGGCGGAGTTTAAAAATAGAGTGGAAATAAAAGAAAGGGAGATATGGTTATGAAATAAGAATTATTTAGAAGGACTGACAAATGTTGAAGTATTGGAGAACAGGGGGTATCTCACAGAACAAGATGATGATCAACGGCAGAACGCTAAGCAGAAAATAAGGGATCACACCTTGATAATATACACAAGTTTAAAAGACTGCTGTTAACCAACTGTTTTTTTGATGGTAACACCACAGCACAAACACTTTTAGTGCAATGATTAAGGAAGTAGAAAGGGCTGTCACCAAGCTTAGGAAGCCTATAGTAAGGAAGGTAACAAGGGATCCTGTAGCGGTATTAGAAATATGTCGGAAATTCTATGAAAGTCTATATTATGCAGAGAAATATGGAAATCAAGAAAAGATATAAATGGAAATGTTTATGGAAAAATTAAATATGCCAAGGTTAGAGGAAAATGAGGGCTCAATTACTAACAGTTAGGATAGGAGGAGATGAGATAAAATGGTGATGTGTAACCAATCTACAGGAAAGTCCCAGGAACAGATGGTATTCCTGTGGAGGTTTGGAAGCTAGGAGGCTTGAACCAGGCTCTGCTGAGGTGGATCATCTCTGGGACGTTTTATAAAATTCCTGAGGCTCCAAGACCAATCAAAGTGTTTTTTTTTTTCATTTATTTTCACTTATTTTAATGCATTTGCCTATCATTTTTATCTGTGCCTTATAGCTAATGCATCACATTTCCACTATTTTAAAGCAATTTCCTGATTAACTGCATTTCATTACTGTAACTATTTCATTGTTATTTACTGCAATTCATTACTGTTTAACTGTATTTTACTACATTTCATTACTGTTTAAGTGCAATTTTTCAAACTGTATGTTTTATTTTTGTCTGTAAGTGGTTAATTTGTGCTTTTCTGTCAGTTTTACTGTGTTCTTAATCTTAAATTGAGTAGCATAGTCTTGATACAGGTTTGCTGCATCCAGAGCCATTTCTTTTTGCTTTCTGTGTTTCTGGCAGCCATCTTGTGTTGGTGGTGGACTATCTTCTCTGCTAGTGAGAGCAGCAAGGCTGCCTGGACCTTGTCTGGCACAATCTGATTGATAAAAAAGTAGGGCCTAGCAGGATTGGCTAGATTTCTGCGTTACTAAAATCTTCAACTTTCTGGTGGTATTTAAACCCCACGTCTGAGCTGGTTTGGGCTTATTTGCACATCGCCCACCACAGCCTAGTAAAAGTCATCTTAGACCTTCCACCCTTTAGCCCCTTAGCTCTCTCAGGCCTCTTTCCCTCGATATAGCCAACCTGCTGGCAGACAGGTTCAGCACAAACGTAACCCCTCTGTCACTCCCCATCAGTAAATCAGGACATCCCCAGCACCTGCCCCCCTCCCCCTTGTCCCTGGGGAGCAAGTCATCACTGCCCTCTCAAAGGCAAAAAAATACAGCCTCCATGGGACCCGATAACATCCCAGCCTGCATCCTACATGAACTCAGGCAGGAACTTGGAGCACCATTAGGCACCCTATTCAACCAAAGCCTGAGTACCGGCTTCGTCACAGCTGAGTGGAGGACAGCCACTGTCATCACTTTGCACAAAGGTGAAGTGTCTTCTGATCCAGAAAATTATAAACCCATCAGCCTAACTAGCATGATCTGCAAAGGCATGGAATGGAATATCATGGACCTCATTAACAAGGACACTGGCAACCTCCAAACACTTGATCCCACACAGTCTGGTTTTGTCAAGGGACGGTCATGCCAGTTAAATTTGGTTGACTTCTTTGAAACAGTCACCAAAGCCATGGACAAAGGGAAGACGGTGCGCACCACCTACCCTGACCTGGCCAAAGCCTTAAATACTATTGCCACTTGGGTATAATAAATAAACTCTCTCAACTAGGCATCAATCCGTATCTTACCAGATGGGTAGCAAACTGGCTCAATGAAAAAAACCCACCTAGTCAAAATAGGAGAAGCTACCTCAAGCAGTAGACCCGTGACGGGCAGTGTACCCCAAGGATTGGTCTTGGGGCCTCTGTTGTTTGGGATATAATTTTCTGAAGTGCAGGCCAAAACCAGTGAGCTACGGCTGACCACGTTTGCAGATGACTGCAACTGGGTGTTGTCATCAATTCCACTAGTGATGTGGACATCCTCCAAGAGGTCTCACCCAAAAAAATGACTAGTGCCAGAAATGTGGCCTCAAACTGAACGTCAAAAAATGCATCACCATCCCCTTTGGGGAGAGTGGTCCCCACAAATTATCACATTAATAACAAGGTCCTAAGCATGCAATCAGTCATGAGGGACTACGGCACCCAGGTTGATAGCAAACTGACTTTTGACCACCACATTGCCTCCGTTATATGAAACCTTTGCACATGGGCCACCTTATTAGGAAGGGTATCTCATCCAGGGACACAGAGGTCATAACATCCCTATACGCTTCCCTTATAAGACCCATTATTGAGTACAACTCCCCTTTTGGCATGTACCTCACAAAGCACATGCAGCAGCTAGAGAGACCACAGAGGTTCCTCACCAAGAGAATCCAGGGCCTCAAACATTGACCTTGCACAGATAGGCTAAAAGCCCTGTCCCTCTACTCAGTCTCATACAGACTCCTCAGAGGTGACCCCTGTCTGGCATACAAAGCAATCTCAGACCCTGACTTGATGGGACTGCTGCATATCCGCAAGTCAAGCTGCACTCGAGTAACCCACACAGGTGACCTCAATCTAGTCTGTGACATCAATAGGACTTGTTGGCTGGACAGATTTGTATCCTAGAGACTCTCCCTTCTGTGGAACAGACTCCTTCTCCAAATCAATCAGAGTACCTCATTAACCTTTTTTAAGTGCAACCTGGATAACTGGATGGGGAACATGAAATATACCCCTGGGAATCCAGCTGTGTTCCCGCTGGACAGGGGCATTGGGTGCTGACTTGTCTGAACATGGGCTAAATTCTCGGCTAGACTTGTAAGGGCCTCAGGGCCAACAGCCTAGTAACTTCCTATGATCCTATGAAAAAACTGATAAATATTTGAAATGTTTTAACAGTATTTTAAGAGAAGTACCAACATCCTGAAGAAAGCAGTGGTAGCTAAACCACCTAAAGAGAGTAAAGATCCATCAGATCCAGCTTCATACAGGCCCATTTCAATATTAAACCATGATTATAAAGTGCTCATGTCTATAATGGCCACATGAATGATAAAATTAATGCCAAATTGATAGATATGGATCAATGTCATTTTGTAGAGGGATGGCAAACATTTGACAACATTAAAAGAATGCTGATACAGAGGGATGTAGAATATAAGAAAATACTATTGTTGGTGGGTCTTGATGCAGAGTAAGCTGGGACTTTGTGAGAAGGGCAATGGAAGCATATGCATTTCCTGAAAAAATATAAACTTGATTAGGAGGATATTTATCGGATCAGAGGCAAAAATTAAAGTGGGTGGGGTCTTCTCTGATAATTTCTGCTGGAGCAGAGGAACCAGGCAAGGGTATCCTCTTTCTCCTTTGTTATTTCCAATACATTTAGAACCACTACCAAACAAAATAAGGGACTCAGAAATTCAAGGATACAATTGGTATGGTAGTCAAGAAAAGCTGGCTCTGTTTGCAGATCATATTAGTTTACACCTGACAAAACCAGAAAGAGACATTACAGTGTTGTGAAACATTTTGAGACAGTTTCAGATACTATCAAGGTACATAATTAACAAAGCTAAAACAAAGGCAATAGTGGTAAATTATGAACACACACACAAATTGGTTCTGCAATATCCATATTTATGGGGACATGATAAAAGTACTTAGGAGTATGGATTAAAAATGATTCTGGTGTGGCAGCTTAGGGTATGTGGGAAGAGATTAAAGAAAAGATGATACAAAAACTGAGAAAATTAAAGCTTTGTTATATGGACATCAACAGTATGATGCAAGAAATTAAAATGTTTTTAGTCCCATTGATCTTGCACACCGGTCAGGCATTTTTTTTATCAACCAGAGGTGAAGTTTTGGATAGCAATTAACAAAGAGCTGAAGGCTTTTTCTGGGAGGAGGAGACAGTAAGAGTCAAACTGATTAAGCTGATTCTTCCAGTAGAACAGGGCCGACTGGGATTACCCAATTTGAAATGGTATTTCAGAGCTACACAGTTAAAGCTCCTATACACAGCACAAGCAGAAAAATTCTAAGTGGAAAGGGATGATGATGAAATGGGGGAAAAGCTCAATAAACAAAGAGAGAATGGGAATTTGGATGCAGGTCTTTTAGGAAAATAACAATAATCATGTAGAATATTATATCTATAAAGTAGCAGAAAGTATCCTAAGAACTAAACCAACACGGGACTGGAGAAAGGAGATTTTGACAAAAGGAATGACAGCAATTAGGGATATAGACAACAGGGAAGAGGAGGCATGAAGTTATTGGAGAAAACTGGCAAAGCAATCAATGTATTGGGAGCAAATAACTAAAGAGGCAAAGATGATAGAATGGGAAGATGCCAAGTACTTATTTGGACTGCAGGTTAGAGATAGCCTTCCCTAACAAGAACTAATATCACAGTATAGGCAAAGAGAAAGAAATGGGGGGGTCCTAAATGAAAAACCAGCACTGGTAGAGTTTTTAGTAGAATCTAGAACATAAGCTGCCACTAAAAAAGGAATAATTAGTAAAGCATATAAACTACTGCATGATGACTATACGAATCAATCAGAGGAGGTTAAAAGGATTGGGAAGAGAGACAGGATAAGCAATTCACAAAGGAGCAATTGGAGGATATAAGTGTGTCTCCCAAATACGCAACAAAATCTAGAAGATTTCAGATTTTTGCCTGGAAATGTTTACACGGGTATTTTTATAACTCAAGTAGACTCCAGAGAATTTTTCCTTGGGTAAACAGCAAATGCTGGAGGTGTGATGGGGAAAAAAGATGTAATTTTCAGCATATTTTCTGGGAGTGCAGTGAGTTGGTGGACTTTAAGGACTCCCTGCAGGATGCAACTGTCGGAGATGCTGGGTGGGCAGATTGGCGTGATGAGGGAGAAGATTTTTCTGAGCTATAATACAGAATCGGTATTGCCTATACATGATAGTAAGGCCTTGCTGTGTCTAACTATGAAAGCAATTAATACAACATGGAAATCAAACTCTAAACCAATTACACTAGAAGTAGTGAATATAGTAACAGAGATAAAGCAATTGGAATTCAGATCTTTAGAAAAGGGCAGGAGCAAACTACATAGAAAAAAATGGGAATTGTAGGAGCAATACATACAGGGGAGGATTGAGGTTTAAAAGAAGTCAGGGCTTAAATGAGCTATGTAATGCTTAACCAAAAATGATTGGGTAGATTATAAGTGATATATGATGTTTGCAACTGGGAATGTATCTGTATAGTTTGTGAAGTAAAATGCTTGCAACTAGGATTGTATCTGTGTGGTTTGTTTTCATTTATATAAATGTATGACTGCCTATGTCGTAAGTGATGGGTTAATAAATATGTTTCTTGTTTAAAAAAAAAAGGCAGGAATGTAATAATGTATGTAATGTTAGTTAGGTTATATGATGCGCAGAAATATATATGCAGTATAATGTTTGTAAACGTGGCAGCCCAGAAACACTGGTAGTTCCAGAAACACTGGTAGAATTAGTGCAGGATGTGTACAAGGACCCAATGACTGAAGTATGAACAGTGTTTGGCCACACAGAGGGGTTCCCAGTGGGAGTTGGTGTACACCAGGTTTCAGCTCTGAGCCCACTGCTGTTCATACTGGTGACTGACTACATTAGCAAACAAGTTGGAGGGGGCAGATCAACAAAGTTGCTGTATGCAGATGATGTGGCATTACAGGCAGACTCTGATCCAGAACTTCAGTAAAGGATAGGAGAATGGAATGCAAAACTGAAGGCACTTGGGATGAAATTAAAACAAATAAGACGGTGGTAATGGCAGCAAATTGGGGAAATCAGAAGAAGCTGAGAATAGAGATAGAAGGGAATATAATAAAAACAGGTAAACAGCTTCAAGTATCTGGGAGGGGTGGTTGAGGAGAAAGGAAGTCTGAATGAAAAGGTCAAAGCTAGAATCAGAGGGGCTGCAGCCAAGTGGCATAGAGTGTCAGGTGTAGTCTATGACAGAAGAAAGCCAAAGGAGCTGAAAAGTAGTGTACAAGACCGTGGTATGACCAGTACTACTGTATGGTACAGAAACCTGGGCAGAACAGTTGAAGAAGCTATAGGTGATGGAAATTAAGTGCCTGAGAAGGGTGGTAGGATGCACACTGTGGGACAGACAAAGAAAGGTGTAAATAAGAGCAGAAGCAAAGTAGCTCCAAATTGCAGAAAAGATCATAGAGAACAGATTATGGTGGTTTGGACATGTAAAGAAAAGCAGAAGACAAAAAAGCAGAAGACAATCTGGTGAGGAAGATTTGGGACAGACAGGAAGAAGGTAAGAAGTGAAGACATCCAGGAAAGAGGTGGCTGGATTGTGTGAAAGGAGATCTGCGATAGTCAGGGATGAGTGCTAAAGAGGGCAGGAGTGTGGCACTGAATTGAGAGAGTTGGTGACAGTTAACATGATACCCTGACCCCATGTAGAAAAAAAATGGGAAAAAGGGGGGTGATGATGATGAATGTTTGTAAAGTGAACTTGTTACTACAATTGGATTACTTTTACATAAATGTAAACTTGCTTGTGTCACAAGTGACAATTCAATAAAGATGTTTAAAAAAAAAGTGGAACATTACAAGGAACAATTTTTGATATTTTCAAACCAGACTCTGGCATCTCAGATAACTGCGGTGGTGGTACTGCGGTAGTGTTGTCACCTCACAGTTAGATGTTGTCCTGTTCGATTCTCAGCTACAGTGTCTTCTGTGTGGGGACATGCGTGAATGGGTTTACCTTCGATGAAGGTTGTGCTTCAGGGTTGGCAACTCGACACACAAAAATCAACAACTCTAAAGTCACCTATTTCGATAGTAACACATTCTCTATTACTAGTCAAAACAACATACCTCTGGAACTGGTTTCAGAGACCAAATTACTTGGTGTCCAAATTGATAACCAGCTCAAATTCAACTCCCATATACAACTAAATATCAAAAAAAACCATCAAAAACTTGGTATGCTCTATCGGCAAAAGCACTACCTTACACCTGCTACTAAAATCACTCTTTCTACTTCCTTTCTTATCCCCTCACTTCTCTATGGAGCTCCACTTCTAACTAACATACAGTCCTCTCTGAAAACACAACTCTCCTCTTGCTATAACAAAATTGCCAAGTTCGCTACCAGCCACAAGTCCTCCACCCACCACTGTTCCTCTCTCCAACAACTACATTGGCTAGAACTACCCAAGCATCTCACCTATACTCAACTAACTCTTGCACACAAGCTAATTTTCAACCCCTCCCTCTGTCCCTCCCTGTCTTCTACCTTTAAAATGCATCTACCCAACAGAGTATTAAGGTCTAACAACCAAAATCTATTAGAAGTCTACAAACCAACTCGTCCCCCAGGCAAAAATCTTCTATCACATGGTTTAGCACGCCTCTGGAACTCCCTACCCCCATCAATTCATATCACCTCCAACCATTTTTCTTTCAAAAAATCCCTTCATTCATATCTAGTATCCCAGTGGGAATGCTCTTGCTTTCACCCCACATAACTAACACTGGTAATTTCCATCTTCCTTTCCTTCCCCTATTTACACCTGCAATATTTCCTTAGAATTCCTCCTATCTCATACACTCTTAGTGTTACTGTATCTACTAGAATACACCACACTGTACCCTTTACATGTAGGATTGCTGATATGTAACCGTACTTCTCATTAAGTACTTTGAAACATTCCTTCTTTGTTTGTACCACCTGTATGCTACATTACTAGTTTGTATTATTTGTAAAAGTTTCAGCTCTAGTTTGTACTAGCTGTATTGTTTCCTCTAATACATTGTTATTGTTTGTTTGAATCTCTTACTCTTGTATAATTATCATGATTAACCAATTGTAACTTTGATTGTTTGGAGCTTTTCTCCCCAGGACTCCGTTGAAAACGGGTTCTTCTTGGCCCAATGGACTATCCTGGTAAACCAACTGAAAATAAATAAATAAATACTGCCAATCATTAGCGGACCGGAGGTCCGCTGTGGCGACCCCTAACCGGGAAAAGCCAAAAGACTCAACAACAACTCTGGCATCTCAGAGAATCTCAGAATTCTAAGGTTTATGGCCTCTACTATTTTCAGGAGAAAGATTCAGGGGTTTGTCAAATCAGTTTAGGCTCAACACCATCACCCTCTATCATTTTGAAATTCCAGTGCTGGGGTTTGTGAAAAATAGTTTGTTGTCTATCAATCTAGTAAATTAGTGGGTGAATCAGTTGTCTATCAACCTAGACAGCCCCCTCTCGGTATGTAATGACAGATGCTTCATACTTTGCTTGGAGAGCTATTTCCAAGGGAGTGAAAGTGCTTGGTATTTGGAACAAACAAGACAGTTTAACCACAAAAATGTATAAATAATGATGCCTCTCATCAATGCTGTGAAATCTCTGAACCATCTTTGGATTTCAGGCCTTCTCAATCACAGACACCATCACAGTGATGCGGTACATAAATAAGGAAGAGTCATGCCCTATGCCCTTTGCAGATTAGCTGTGGTAGCCTGGGATCTAGCAACTCAGTTTGATTTGTGTCTTCATGCTACATATATTCCATCAGAGCAAAACACTGCAGCAGATAAGCTGAGCAGGACCAGGACAGACTCTCACAAATGGAAGCTGCAAAGAGGGGTCTCACAGGAATTAAGAATGGAGAGTTAAAAAAAATTCTTCTCAAGGACTACTTGGAAGATGGATGCTTTTTCTTCCCCATAAATGGAAATTTTCCTGTATGCTTTCCTACCCTTTTGTCTGCTAACCACAGACATCTTTCCTTACCACTGTTGCAGTATTCCTTACTACCACAACTGCAAACTGAGCCAGGAATACTTCCTGATAACTGACCCTGATGCAGCCGCTTAGCATCAGCGGCATCATAACTGCATTTGGATGGAATGGCAAGCAGCTTGTGAAGCAGAACCCAATAAAGAAATAACAGGAGGACTTTGCTTCAGAGTCAGGCATGTCAGTTAACACACACCCCCCAAGTTTGGACAATACAGCCAAAGCATACTTGATCTTATGGGTCTGGAAAGTTATAGCTGTAAATGCTAATGTGGCAGAGGTATACACCTTCTTACCATATCTGTCCATAGCCCTACTGCCCTTATCAGAAGGCAAATGCTTGGGGGAGGAATCTCCCATTTGTTAACCAGGTATGCCCACTGGACACACAGTCCTTTATCAGGGGCAACCTCTGAGCAATGATCGGTAACTAAATCAACACAACTAACAGTTCACAGAATTAATTCAAAAACAGCATCTGGACTAGCAGCAAATTGTTCTGAGGATATGGCACTCACATGTCACTTGCATGCCTTATGCTTTGAGCGTAGGACATATCTCAAGTACAGTGCTTGGAAGGGCCTAAGGCTTTGGTATGCTGGTCAGATGTACAACTATCCTCGGCAGCATACCTCTTTTGTAAGGAATACTGCAACAGCGAAAAGTGGAATAGCTACTGTGATGGTAATATCTTACACAAATATACTTCTAAAGATTTGGAAGGAGTCTCCAAAGATAACTGTGGTGACCTCTTTATGGCCCAGGCAATGATAGTTCTGCCTTCTTTTGAAAGTGGCCAAGAGCAGTTACCACAAGCTTCCTTACAGAATGGACCTACTTACACAGGACAGGGGGACTGACAGACTCGAACCTTCAACTTCTCAAGTGACAGCATGGATGATAGAATTCTAATACCTTTCAAATATATTCTTTTTCTGAGTCTGTGCAGCAGGTATTAAAGGATGCAAAGAAACCTGCTACTAGAAAATCATATATCAATAAGTGCCAATCCAAGAACCATGATAGTTTTAAAGGTGAGACTTCTGTGATTCTCAGTATTTGTGCAAGTCATTAACATTCTGGCCTTTCTTACTCTTCTATCATGATTCATCTTTTTGGCCATATCTGCTCATATATATCCCCCCTTCTTCCATACCTCCTGTGAAACCACTTTTGAAAGGAGTGCTACATATCTGCCCACCTGGAAGTCAGGTGGCTCCTTCTTGGGATCTCAATTTGTATTAGAAACATTTGCACTGTTTCCATCTCAATTTGCTCACAAGATTGACTTAAAGTTCTTAACTTGGAAAAGAATATTACTTATTGATCTAATTTCTCCAAGAAGAGTGTCTGACTTACAGGCCTTTATGGTGAGTCACCCCATCTCATTTTTCACAAAGTTAGCTTTGAAAACAAATCCTTCCTTTATGCCTAAGGTCATTTCAGAGTTTAGGCAAACAGAACACAGCTCTGGATAAAGTGCCCCTGATAAACAAAACAGCAAATCCAATGAAAAAAACTCCAGAGGCACACCACGACAAACGGAGCCGTCCTGATGAAAACTTTTTTATTCACACAAAAAGCACAGAACAATGGCCAGTAAGTGCTTTCACATTTCTCTGAACGCTTCTTCAGACTTAAAAAGTACTCCTTCTGTAGTTCATCTATATAAAGGCAGACTTAATCAGCTTGCACCAATCAAAATCATCCCATTACATCATTAACTAATGCAGTGATCAAAAGTCAATTAAGTCATCTCTGCCTGACACTTACAATATTGAAGAATATAGTGTGTCATCACATAACAATGCTTATAAAAAGCATATGCAAATGTATACATACAATAAAAGCAAACATATATATGTACACTAACTAATAAATGTGCATAAATGCAATGCAAAGCGCTTACTGGCCCACTGTTCTGTGCTTTTTGTGTGAATAAAAAGGTTTTCATCAGGTCGGCTCCATTTGTCGTGGTGTGCCTCTGGAGTTTTTTTCATTGGATTTGCTGTTTTGCTTATCAGGGGCACTTTATCCAGAGCTGTGTTTTGTTTGCCTTGACTGTTTCTGTGTTGGATTTCAGCTAAGGAACAAGACAGGAGAAACTGTTTCTACAGTGTTTAATCTATTGAACTCCACTTTGGGAGAAAACTCAAAACAGAAAGAGGATGCATCTTTTTTAAGACTTCTGAAAGTAGAGACTAATCCATTATTGAAATTGGCCAGGACTGAATTAATGGCTAACGCTGATCAAGGTAATAATACTGTGCACAATATGAATGTGATACAACTTACCATGAAGATGGAAAATACTTTGGATAAGCTTAAACATACACAATGGCAGAGGAAGCACATGGAGGCATGCCTCTGCTTTAAGGTAGTACTTAGTGGTCTGCGAATTTTAAAGATGCCCACATTCGGCAACACATATCCAGAATTGCTAATTAAATGGCAACAACTGAATACTGAAACGAGCTGTGGTTGCATGCGGTTGCTCATTGAACAGTTTATGGATATTGACAGAGGGCTTATGGATGAAGCAACCAGGACACAGCAAGAACTAGCGACTGCCCTTTCAGTGATCGAAATGAATGATTTTTTGTTAGAACCAAGTACACACTTAGCACTACTTGAAAACAAACTAATGCAGGCGAAAAAGAAGAAACTTGAGAGAGACTTTTTGGACTTCCAAAAGGGGAATGTCTTCTCGTGGCCATGGGAACCAATGAGAGGCAGAGATTCTGACCAATCCACAAACATCAACCAATCAAGAATGGCAACCTCACTTCCTACTACGTCACCCGATATACCCAATGTCAGAGAGAGGAGAGTATTGATGTAAACGGATGTGCTTTTGGGTCTACAGAAAGTACAGGAAAAGGCTCACGAGTCGAAAATAGAGACATTTTCATTGCCCAGGATGTTCACAGGAAGGAGAAACCAGTACAGGAGATGGCAACAATGTCAGATGCTACGACTCCGTTTTGTCCTTTTCCATTGCTCTTCCGAGCATTTCAGAAGCAAGCATGGAGCCCTCAATCGAGGATGAGGAAACGCAAGTCGTCGGAAGAGAGGCTGGAGTTCCAGAAAAATATATTGAGACCGGTGAGTTGGACTTGGTGATTAATCTTTCTAGCTATGTTCTAAATGAAACAGAAAGGGAACTTTTAAATAAAGGACTTTTGTTTATTCCAGACAAGAGCATTGATTGTACTGAATTAATGTTGGACATTAAATTATTCACAAGGAAAGTTAGTTTAAACATGTTATATGGTGATAATGTGAATAATGTAACTACAAGTTTTAGCCATCCGCTTTTACACCCCAGTTACATCCCTTGTTAAAGGTGTTTGAGAAAGCTTGTGAGAGGGATTTACTGAACTTATTGGAGAGAGGTGGAGCTGGTAAGAAAGATGTTTTTTACAATTTGAATGTTAGGAAAAGAGAAGCACTCAAGACTCTTCAAGACAATGAAGGAATTGTTATTAGACCCGCCGATAAAGGCGGAGCTATTGTTCTAATGGATAGAAATGTTTATGCTAATAAAATGAGTGATTTATTGGGAGAGCAAGGGACGTATCAGAATATGAATGCTGTACAGTTAGATAAAATTATAAAAGATGTACATAGCACATTATATGATATGTTTATATGTAATGTTATAGATTTCGAGCTGTACAAGTATTTTTTGATCGAGAAACCTGTGATTCCAGTTATAAGGGGACTACCTAAGGTACACAAACGCTTGATAAATCCTGCTATGAGACCCATTGTCTTGAGTAAAGGATGGCTAACACAGTCTGTATCTATTTATGTTGAGAAGCAATTAAGACAGGTAGTCGATGCGACAACAACAGTGATTAGAGATACTCAGCATTTTTTGGAAACTCTGACAGAGTATGTGACAATAGGAAGTGATATATCCTCAGATTTGCTAGTTACTCTAGATGTCACTTCATTGTTCACTAGTATACCGAATGAAACAGGAGTTGAATATATGAGGTTGTTCCTGATAGAGAGAAATATGCCAAGAGATTAGATTATTAGATGTGCAATGCTCATGGATGTTATCTTGAAAAACAATGTCTTTATATAGGATGACAACTATTTCTACAACTGAAAGGTGTAGCGATGGGGACTCTGCGCCAATTTGGTAATGGCGTATTGGGAGGATACCCTATGTGATGCAGAATACACAGTACACAATTCAGATCAAATACTATAAATGCTTTGTTGATGATTTTTTTTGGTTTGGAGGGGTGATGAGGATAGTTTAAAAAGTTTTGTAGAGTATATAAATGGCACCACCACTTTTCTCTCTATTACAGGGAATTGGTCCAAGAAAGAGATACAATTTCTAGATGTGTTAGTATGTAAACAAGATGAAGAGATAAAGACAGAGATGTTTAGGAAGACTTGTAGGAAGAATGCATTGTTACATCGCACAAGCATGCACCCTCCACACATTTATAGAAATATAGTTAAAGGTCAGGCCCTGAGGGCCTCCAGGCTCACCAGTGAAGATTCTGTGTTTCAGCTCAGGTTAGACAGTTTAGAGAATGTAAGGAGAGAGGATACCATAGCTATGAAACTGGTGATATTCATGATGAGATTGTGACTAGAAGGGACACCACAGGTAAACCATACATTAAAAGGAATAGAGAGAGATTATGTACAGAAACTAATGGAACCAGAGGTACTGGCAATATCAATAGGATAGTGATACCCTACACAAACAATAGTAGAAAGATTAAGGAGATCATTCACAACAACTGGCACATACTCACTTTGGACAGTAAAATCAGAGAAGCAGCAGGGAATATACCAAATCTCACATACAGGAATACTCAGTCTTTGAAAAGGATATTGTGCTATGAGAAGACTGGAAAGGACAGGACCAGATCTGTCAGAGTAGGGACGTTTCCATGTAGGTCATGCTTACCATTGCAGTTTCATGTCTGGGAGCATGGAATTTGGTCACCCTGATACAGGTCATGTATTTTAAGATATATGCAAACTGCACGGCAAGGGACCTCATGTATCTAGCTGTATGTCAGAAATGTAGTTGCTTCTATGTTGGCAAAACCAATAGAACGCTGAGGGAACACATTTAAGCCATCAGTAGAGAAGATGAGAGTAATGCACTTGCAAGACATGTAATGCATACAGAAACAACACACAAGTTTAGGTTTATGGTGATGGAATTAATATATAAAACAGCAAAGTTAGGTGATGTCAGGAATCATACTGAGAAGCAGGAAGCTAGATGGATCCTGAGGTTGCAAGCATATAGGCTGCATGGCCTGAAAAAGATAGGCCCCTTACTCACTAGTCAGTTTTAATGGGCAGACCCCTATTTATTACCTTGATACACACACACACACACACACACACACACACATATATATATATATATATGAAGTTTTTATGGAATAGCAGTTTTTATATGGAATAGTAGTTTTACTGATATTATGAATGTTAAATGGTTAGAATAAATATGTTTTTAGATGTAGGACATTTATATGAATGCCCATGTTTTACATGTCAATGGTTGTATCTTGTTATATATATATATATATATATATATATATATATATCCTATGCACATTTTATTAGTTAGTGTACATATATATGGTTATTTTTACTGTATGCAGACATTTGCACATGCTTTTTATATGCATTATGTCTTGTTATATATATATATATTTTCTATGCACATTTTATTAGTGTACATATATGTTTGCTTTTATCATATGCACACATTTACATATGCTTTTTATAAGGATTGTTATGTGATGACATACTATATTCTTCAATATTGTAAACGTTATTAGGGAGAGATGACTTAACTGACTTTTGATCACTGCATTAATTAATGATGTAATGGGATGATTTTGATTGGTGGAAGCTGGTTAAATCTGCCTTTATATAGATGTACTACAGAAGGAGTACTTTTTAAGTCTGAAGAAACGTTCAAAGAAACGTGAAAGCACTGACTGGCCACTGTTCTGTGCTTTTTGTGTGGATAAAAAGGTTTTCGTCAGGTCGGCTCCGTTTGTCATGGTGTGCCTCTGGAGTTTTTTTCATTGCATTTCAGTGTTTACACTAAACCATGCTATTCATTGCCCTGTTTTCTTTCCAGAGCAAAAAATTGTGAGAGAGAGTTCTACACACTCTGGGTGCACACAGGGATCTCCTACATGATACTGACAGAACAAAGACGTTCAGGACTTCTGGTAAACTTTTCTGTCTCCTCTGAACATAAGAAAAAAGGACAACCATTGTCTAAACAGACTTCTTCTAAATGGCTGCCCCATTCTATTGCTTCCAGTTACTCATCCTATAAGAATACACTTCATAGCAAAGTCAGAGCCCACTCTATCAAGGCACTGGCTACTTCTGTGACTTTTTTGGAAAGGGATAGGCCCTAAAAGTACACTAAAGGTAACAATTTGCTCATCTGTGTACACCTATACGAAGCACTGTAAACTAGATTCCCTCTCTAGGTGTACAGCAGGCTTTGCTAGGACTATTCTCCAACTGATCCTGTACTTTCTCCTCCCTTAATAAGCGATGGTATTTGTCTCATACTGCTTAGGATACTACAACAGTAATCTAATGATTAACACAGTATAGTTGTGTACGTAAATTTATCATTACAATAGGTGTATGAATTGATCACTGCTGCAGTAGCCACACCCTCCTTTCATTCTCCTATTTTTCGCCAGGGTGTGGGATTTCTTATTTTTATGTTCCTCTCTGGCATGACCCTCACCTCCCTATCTTCTAAGGCAGGAAAGCCATAGTCACTGTTTTTACTCCACATCCTTCTTTCATACCACTAACTACGGTTATGTGGAAGGAGCCCTAAAGTTTTGGAAGCTGAAAGGCTAGTTTGATCTTTGGCAGGGCATCCCATATTGCTTAAAGCTACTACAGCAATGATCTATTTGACCATCTATTGTTATGGTACGTTTACTTACACAATTGTTCCAACTTTGTTAGCTTTTTTCTTAGCTACTTTTGTAGCGTTTATGCTTGCTGTGTTCCCTGTCACGATTTTGATTAGTTCAGCAACAGGCTACATTTTCTAGTCATAAAACAGTTTCAGACATTATTCAATGGTAGTTTGTGTTCTAGGCTTGAACTTTGGCCATGTTTGCCACTACAGAGAAGGATCAGGGTTGTGTAGGTCTAAGTGTACAAAGTCTGGTTGTGATGCCCAGCTACCAAAAAAATTATCTAAAAATGTTTACAAGTTACACATCACCATTGACATCAACCCCCTTTCCCCCCATTTTGTACATGGGATCAGAGTGTCACATCAGCAGTAGCTGTTACCTAGAGCCAGTGTTCATGCTACCGGGTGGCTTGCCCTCCCCTGACCATTTTTCAGTACCACACACAAGCACGCACACTTCTATGGCTGATTTAGTGTCTAGCCCACTTCCTGCATGTCTGTGGCATGTGGAGGAAACCACAGCATCTGGGGAAAACCCACAGGAACCACGGGTGGAAGTGCAGATGTGATCTGCCAAACGTTTGCAACTTTATGACCTTTTCTTCTGAAAATGTAAAAAGGGGGTTAAAGGAAAGAAAACTGTATTGCTTGAATTTGTTTGCAGACATAAACTTTTGCATCTCGTGTGGAAGCAAATCATAAAATGAAGTCATAGTCCACTTCAAAGAAGTAGTTGATCACAACTGTGAAAAGAAATCGGACATTAAAATAAAGAAAGTTAAGAAGTATAAATAAATAAAACAAAGCTAACCAGTATTCTGCAGGACAGATGGCTACAGAAGAAATGCCAGAAGCTTATCACTGCTGTTTTTGACTATGTGTTTGGGACTTTAAGAAAAACAAATAATTGCACATGATGTTAAGACACATGAAAGACTGTTATCCAGACAAATACAGAAGTAAAATGTCATTGCTGAACTCAGTACTGCAGCACTGTGACAGAATGTGAGCTTGCTAAATGAACACGGACTCCCCCCGTAAAACATTCTTTAAAACTGTTAATTTGAAATATAAACTGTGCATTGTAGCTACCAGTGGGGATACATTACTTAATATAACAGCAGCTTGCAGCCTTTCAACAAACTTCTGTGGGACTCTTAGTTTGTGGAAAACAAACTTCCCAATATCTAATACAATAAGCTACAGCTTGTTATGGTATTGTTCAGTCCTTGCATGCAAGTAGTTCAAATTATTACTGCCTGCAGAAGTCACAGCCAAAATAACAATCATAATAATAATAATAATAACAATAATAATAATAACAGTTCTACAAACTTCATTCTACTTTCCATCTGTCAGTATTTCAATATAACAAACAGCAATCACCATGAATGAAAAGATTTTTAGGGGTAAATACCTACCTGAAAAAAATGTCCCATTTAAAAAAAAAATAGATATGTATAGAGCATCAGAGCCTAATTTTGGGCACACATATTTAGACAGGATGGCTTGCACTTGTCAAGATCATGGGAGAATTTTTTTGCAGCACGTATTTTGCTATATTTGACAAACACAAGGCAGAATTGTTGCCAGGTCAAAAATGTAATAGTTCACAGATAGGAACTCATGATGCATCTTTGATGGTTGTTAATGCTAACAGTATTAATAATAATTTTTTTAATTGGACAATTTACTACATTCCCACAAGACTGTTGCTGTTACTGCTTGTGAAACACGGTTAAAGAACAATGACTAAACACCAGTTCTATCAGGGTATAAAAGTTTGTAATGTAAGAGACATTCTAACAGAAAAAAATCAGGTGGAGGTGGTATGATAAAAATCAGACTTCTGATATTTACATGTTCACTGATAACACCAACACTGTGACTCTGACAACAAAGACAAAGGTGAAATAAATAATTGGAGTGTATAGACTACCAAAGTGAAGTGCTGATGACCAAGAAGGATTCATACATTTCTAGCATTTAACACAGCAGAGAAGAATAAGAGTGGCTGAGGATTTAAATTTACTAGAAACAGAATGAAATAATATTGATTCAACATTAGTAAAAAAAATTACAATGTATGTTCAGTAGCAATAATTGCTTTAGATTATAAAAAGTCCCACCACAGAAAGGAAGACAGTAGACATTGTTTGTGTACCTAAAGAAATTACTGTTTCTTCTGTCATGAAAGCAGATACTGCCAGCCCAGCTATCTGGAATTTTGTAAATAATTATATGTCATTTGTGAAGATCAACAAGATTCCGACAAGATACTTGTGTTACAAATTAATTAGAAATGAATGTCAGGTGTATATCAAATTGCTAGTACAGAAGTGAGTATTGAAAAGGTTTTTGAAAAGTGCTTAAAATGTAACCACAGCATGCCCTACTGGAATAGAACAGAAATGTACCTGCACTATTGTAACTGTTTAGATGTATACAGTGGAAATTGGAATACAGAAGGTTAACTTGAGAAACATAGCTGAAATTAAATTACTTTACGGCCAGGCCACAAAAAGATGTTATCTTTCAGTTTCAGTGCAGCAAGAGACACAATGTTTAAAACTAGAGAGCTTTCTGGAAGTGTTTTACTGCTTTATGACTTCCACCATTTGCCAAAGATCTGAGGTCTATGTATTTTCACAGGTAGATGCTAAATACTTCTAGCTTCCAGCAGGGGGGGGGGGTCACCTGGGATAGAGTCAGACAACAAGAAATGTGGTCATTCCAGCAGTAATATTTGAGACATTAATTTAGGAACTCTCTGAGATGGACAGCATTCTGTATTCTGTCTTGGATCTGCCAAGATCCATTCACCATACATCTGCCTCTTTCTGTAAGTAAGTTAACTAGGGTACAGCAATTCTCGTCGATATAGTCAGGAATATAGCAAAGCTTAATTTAGATGTTTTCTTTATTTATTTGAGACTGTCCTGCAATGTTGTTTTAAATATATCCTGTGATTTCGAACTCTGATGTAACTGTGAATATATACTGAGTATTTTCTTGTTCTTTTATTATTTATTATTAAATATATTTAAACCTTTCATTGTTTCTGATCTTTGTAGAGGCATTTAGGTTCTGAAAGTACTTGCATATTTATTTGGTGACACTATGTGCCACTCCTAATAGCCTTGCTCTTGGTCAAATTACCATTTATATTGATAGTAACATTACACAGTAAGATTGGACACCGTTTGTTAAGAGCCCTAAAGTAGCTGATAAGGCGTTCTGGTGGCAGTCATAACTACCCTATAGTCTGGACAGAAGGGGGCATAGTTAGTAAACCTGTGCCAGCCTTTCCCAGGTGTGTACATGTGTGTGTAAAACAAATCGCCAAGAGTGTGTGTGTCTGCTACTTGGGCAGGGACACGAAGCACTGGCTAGACAGAGAGAGAGTGCTGGAGGACTTGGCTTGGAACCCTGGCTAAGGACTTAACTCTATAGCTGTGCCAGTGGGGAGTCTTATTGAGGATCTGGAGAAAGAGGGAGAAACCAGCCCCGGACTAACTGTGGTCTGTGCGTGCTCTTAAGGGAAACTGCACTTGATGCAGAGAGTTGCATCTGGAAATACTGGGTGTGTACATGTCACCCGCTCAGTTTATGTCCTCCACTGGTGCTAGTCGTGAGGATTGAGGCTCCTTGATTACTGGTTCAGTGGTAGGGCATCAGAACTTCATCTCAAGTTTTGCCACCATTGATGTGCAGTGATCACGGGGTTATAAAGGTTAACTTGTTGCTAGATAATTCTTCCAAACTGAAATCTAAACCAATGCCCAGACTAATAAAAAGAAGATATGTACTTACCATAACATTCCATCTGTGCTGTCCATTTTCATTCTTCCTCAACTAATGGGATTGGATCCAATCCGCGGAGCTCACTCAGCCATTTTAATAGCTTGTGGCCACCAACAAACTCTCAAACTCCTTCCCTACCCATAATGTACCATCTCTAACATCCCTCAGTTCGTATTTCCAGCTTGACAGGAAAGCCTATAAAAGAAATACCATAACTGGAGTTCAATACAAAGGATATGGGTGTGCTGACGTATCTCATGACTCCTGAAGTCGGTTATGAAATATGGAGAAGGATGGTGGGTGGGGAGTTGAGTAAGAATGAAAATGGACAACACAGCTGGAATGTTATGGTAAGTACATGACTTCTTCATCTGATGTTGTTAATTTTCATTCATTCCTCAACTAATTGGACAGAGTCCCCAGCTACCTAAATTCCTGGATGGACTCTAAGGAAGGATATTCCTGAGTACGGCTGAGCTAAAGACTAATCTGCTCACTGAGACCAAATCTAATTTGTAATGAGTGACAAAGGCATGAGGGTTTGACCAAGCTGCTGCTGCAAATATATCGTCCGTAGAAGTTCTAGACTAGAATACAACACAAGTTGCCATAGATCTGGATGAATGAGCCTTTAATGGTTTTGGTAAGGGAAGATTCAATTTGTTATAGATAAAGGAGATGCAATTTGTCAGCCATCTAAGCTAGAGTTACCAATGTAACCCACTTGGCCAATTTATTATGTGCAAAGGAAACAAATAACTGATCCATTTTTCTAATCTCTTGTGTTCTGTCTAGGTAGAAGTGTAATTGCCTATGAACTTCCAGTAACTGCAGCATATGTTCCCCTTTATTTGTATATTGTAGGAAAAATACTGGCAAGTTAATGGAATGGTTAATGCTGGAATTTGACACCACCTTAGGAAGGAAGCATTAGCACACAACGTGACCCTATCCTTAAGAAAAATCAAATATGGGGGATTTGAAGATGATGCTGGAAGTTCTGAAAATCTTCTAGCACATGTAATTGCTACTAAAAAGAGAGCTTTCCAGGTCAAAAATGTAAGATCACAGTTATCTACAGGTTCAAAGGAAGATTCTATTAAGGCTTGCAGTACCAAATTTAAATCCCACAGTAGCATGGGGCCTTTATCTGGGGGGGTAGAAGAGTACTTTTCAAAAATCCTTAACACAGTTTACAGGAAGCCAGGGAAGAATTCTGAAATCCCACATGAAAGTTAGAGATTGCTGCAAGTTGAATTTTAATAGTTGATGAACTAGCACCCTCATTAAACAAACTCACTAAAAATTCTAGAACAGAATGAACTGGAGCTGTGAAGGGGTCCTATCTAATTCTGTTCTGCCCAATAAACAAACCTTCTCCATTTACTTCTGTAGAGCTTCCTAGTAGAAGGTTTATGGGAAAATAAAAGTATGAAACAAACAGGGAAGAAAGCACTGATTTCCTGGCTATTAAAAGAACTGGAAACACCACACTGTTAGTTTGAGATTTGAGATATCCAGGTGAACCATGCCTGTCAAGTTAGAAATAAGATCTGGAAACTGGATCCAGGATCCAAGGTGGGAATAGCAGATAAGGTCAAAGGATGGGAAACCAAATCTGCCAAGCCCAGTAATGTGCAATGAGGATGACGTTGCTCTTCAACCACGCTACTTTCTGAAAGAATTTGGGTATTAGGTCAGTTGGAGGATAAGCATACAGAAGACCGGGGGGGGGGGCAGTTGCGGAGCAGAGCATCCCTCAGTGATTCCCCCGGTAGGGGGATCATGGCAAAGAAGCTGCTGCTGTTGTTTAAGGGGGATGCAAAATGATTGCAGCAACACTGGCCCCATCGACTGAAAATCATTTCCGTCACTTTGTTGTTGAGAGACCACTTGTGAGGTAGTAAGATGGATCTTCTAAGTTTGTCTACTATCACACTGGACTTCCCTGGAATATGTGTTGCTATCAGAAAGCATTTGGAAGATATCGCCCAATGCCGCACTTTGAGGGTTTCTCGACACAGGGGATAAGAGCTGGTTCTCCCTTGCTTGTTGATGTAACCAGACTACTGGCATGTCTGTCTGGATTGCAATTATTCCAAGAGGATGAGAATTCTGGAATGCCTGTAATGCTAACAGCACCCCTCTTATCTCCAGAACATTGATATGCAGGTTGGCTTCTACAGGTGACTAAGTGCCTTGGACTATTTACCACAGGAAGTGTCCCCCAACTGGGAAGCATCTGTGGTCACAATGGCCTTGGGCTGAGGGAGGACAAAAGGATGACCTTGTAACAGCTGTTCTGACTGCATCTACCAGGAAAGGTATTGTTTGCATACCTGGATTAGTCTTATCCTCACAGACATGGGCTGAGAAAGCACTGACCATTGTGTTGATAGCATCCACTGATGAAGTCTCATGTGGAATCTTGATAAAGGAACTAAAGTTACTGCTGCCGACACTGATCCCAGGGCTTGCAGAATCAATCGGTCTGAAATTCTGGTACTGCAAATTATATTCCTGTCCCACGTCCTTATTGTTTGCACTTTCAATAGAGGAAGAGAAGCTACCATAGATACTGTTCCTATGAATTCTAAAGTCTGGGTCGGCTGCAGATGAGACTTGCTGTGATTTATGGTTATTCCCAAATGCAAATAGGTCTGTAACACCTGATTCTGAGGTTCTATCAGATGATGCCAGGTTGGGGCAGTACTCCGTCGGTCATCTAAATATGGAAACACCCAAAATCCTTGCAGTCTCAAGTGAGCTGCAACCACTGTCATGTACTTGGTGAATACGGGGGCTGTAGTGAGGTGAAAGGGCAGTGCTCTGAACTGATGGTGACAGGCTTCCAGCAGGAAATGTAAATACATTCTGGATCACCTGCTCATCTTTATGTGATAGTACACATCCTGAAGATCTATCAAGCACATATAGTCATCCTTGCCTAGAAAGGGCAGAATGGACTGCACTTTGACCATCTGTAACTGTGTGTGTTGAACCAACCTGTTCTATACACTGAGATCCAAAATTGGTCTCCAGTCTCCTGTTTTCTTTGGCACTAAAAAGAATCATAAGTTAAGTTCCAGAGTCTGTCTGGTCTGGCGGGACCTCTTGGATGATTCTTATTTCTAGTTTTGCTGTTTTCCTCTGATCAGGTGGAACATCAGTATTTTTTCTGGATAATGGAGGGGGTTGGGGAAAGGGAATTATATAACCTCTGGAAATAATTCTCTGCACCCAAATGTATTTTGATATACTTAGCCAAGCTCTCAGATGCAGAGCTAAGCAATCCCCGACTGCCTCCAGAGGTGGGCAATCCAGCCTCCATTCAGGAGTGCTGAAAGGGTCTGTCATAAAAAGAATGTCTAGACCCCCTCTTTTACGGGCCTCCTCTGCCATGGGGGCATCGTCTTCCATTATCGATCCCCCCCTTTGCCTCTGGGGGAACCAACTCCACATGCATTGTGGAAAGGCCCCTGAGATTTTCTGTACCACATTTTTCAACCTCCCCTTTGATTTCTGGAAAAGGTCCTTTGAGGGGTCAAAAAATGCATGCCCACTGCAGAGAGGGTCTTTCCATCTTTTTCACACCTGGAGAGTGTGTCTTTAACAATGAGGCCAAATAAAGAAGCAACGTCAAAGGGATTGAGAAACGATGACTTGAACGGCTCCACAAAAATCACACAGGTGCATCCAGGCATGCCTTCTGATGGAAATGCCTGAACCTGCAGCCCTTGAGGCACCTTCTGCAGCATGCGAGATAAGCTTCATGTAAGACTTGGATATGGCCTGTAGGGCAGCCATCTGAGAGACTACAGAAGACTGAGCCTCAGCAGTTCTGGTTCCAGAAAGATATTTGGATAACTTTTTAATCAGATCTGTTTGTAGCCTAGTAAAATGTGCTAAATAGTTCAGAGTTTTAAGTGCAAACATCGCTGAAGCATAAACACGCTTCCCAAATCTGTCTATCATCCCTGACTCTCTATTAGGAGAATGGACAGTGGAACTCTGTTAATCTGTTCCTTTTTTGTAGCCGCTGCCACAGCCATGGCATCTACTGGCACCCCTTTGTTCCAATATTCCAGGCCTACTGGTGGAGCCAGAATTCTGTTTGGTCTCTTAGGGATTGACTCAGTTGTATCAGTTTCCTTCCACACCCGCTTGGAGATTAAATCAGTTAAGTTCACCTGCTGGCGGAGGAACCTAGGAGGTAGATGGACGATTAACAAATACTTCCAGACATACTGATTTCTCAGGAGAAGGGCTTTGGGAAGACCAACCACATTTTTGCTTTAGAATCTCAAGAATGGCTCTAAATGAGACGTCATCAAATGGTGCTTTTGGGGAGCCCTCCCTATCATCACCTCCCTCTGCCCTAAAAGCAATCCACCAGAGGCAGAAGTCGGAGCCAAGCTGTCAAGTGCTTAAACTCTGAGTAGAAGAGATGGCTTCAAAAACCTCAAAGTCGATCCCATCCTCTCAGATCCAAAAGGGAAGGTTCGGCTCCGACAGTCATCCAGCTCCAAGAATATCAGAGCCGGTGTACTCAGATCTGAAGACAATGTTCTCTTTGGATCCGAACCA